>NW_013563166.1:0-106504 GCF_000968595.1 Rasamsonia emersonii CBS 393.64
TTGCTGCCAACGATACTTCCTTTTTTTTCTTTTTTCTCTATGTAATTGAATTGATTATCGGGTCGATAATCGATCTCAGCTTCTGCCGACGACTGCGTTCAGGCATCCGATCCACCCGCCACCACCGCATCCGCGCAAGCCACCGCCCCGGAGCAGCACAGCTCGATCAGCAGTGTGGTAATCCGTTCTGCGGCCGATAGCGCGGTGGACTGCACTTTGTGTGCGTGTGTGTTCATCTGCAATTGGCGGCATCCTCGTCCCTCGTCCAACCGCCAGAGTACGCGCGCCTCAATCCCCCAATGGGACAGACACCATGAAAGGAACATCGATTTTCAACATCAAGGCGTGGTCTAAGATCCATCCACCACTGCCCCGAACGCCACGAGAATCGCAGCAGCTCCTGAACGCTCTCACGTCGTCCTTTCGTCGTCAGCTAGAGGCTGCAGACACCAACAAGCCGGCACAGTCAGCCGATAAGCATCTGCGGACGATCCTTGACAATCCCCTCTTCCGGGTCGTGCCCTCCAAACCTGCCTATACCCCCGGAGACCCCAATGCCCAGAAGACCCTCGAGAAGAGGCTCGCAGAGGAGCCTATGGCCGTCTTCGATGACCTGGTGGCGGCTGGATCCGCCACCCCCAAGGACATCTTTCAGTGTCTCCAGTCCCAGCTGGCCCTCATCGGCTCGACATCTGGAGACGCCAATCAAGCTATGAAGAGATCTGGTGCCGGTTCTAGGGTGGTGTCGTGGTTCTGGGCCTCCGACTCGGCCTCCCGGAAAACGCTGTTCAAATACCGCCGGGCGACCTCGGCTGCGCTCAAGTTCATGGCAGCAGAGGGACTACAGGATATCATCATGGTATGGCTGCGAATGCTCAGCAAGCGGGATCTGGGTGGCCTCGATGGCCGGATCCCAGAACTTCCCGCGCGACAGCTGTTC
The DNA here is from genome assembly GCF_000968595.1 of Rasamsonia emersonii CBS 393.64. NCBI lineage: Eukaryota > Fungi > Ascomycota > Eurotiomycetes > Eurotiales > Trichocomaceae > Rasamsonia > Rasamsonia emersonii. The sequence goes on from NW_013563166.1 coordinate 941, forward strand.
AACGAATTCTTGTCAGATTTCATGGCGGCGGAAATCCGCTACGGCGGTGGAATTGCGTCTGCGCTGGGCTACTTCCTGCAGGCATCCCAGATGTGCTCCTTCCTGACGGATCGGCCATCCGCCCGACTTGAATTAACGCGATGCTGAGAGGCGGAGGCACCTATCTGGGCCGGTGGATCGTCAAAAATAGCCAGAGCCAGGGAATGAAGGAAGTACCCCCTCCCATTTACGATCGCTTCTGTGAGGCTATAGCTGCGCTTCCAAATCTGCCATTCCTAACCGCTGCTCTCTCGCTGTATCATCCGACACAGCCCACTGCAGAATTGCTACTGGCCCACGTGAGGCGACACCCGCCAGAGACGGTCAACAGCTACAATGAGTCCAGGCGGGCTTATATGATCCGGGTGTACTTGGATGGATTCCGTCTCTTGCTGGACCAGGAGAAGTACAGGGACGCGTCGTCGCTGGAGCCATACATAAGACAATTGCTGTCCGACGACAGCGTCAAAACTCCCCAAAGGTCGCAGTACTCGGCTGAACAGGACGAGCTGGTCAGTCGATTAAATTTTGCATTGGCCTGAGGGTTTATTATTTCCATTCTTTTCGCATTGCATTGAAGGCGTTTGGAGGTTTATGATGTTGAAATTCCCTCAAATGTGCGAGTATGGCTGATCGCGTGACTCCTGTAAATCAAGTGTCGACCATGTACGACTTGGAATCTTTGGCTGTCATTGACGAGCCAGTGTCTGTCTGCGCTGAAAGCGAGCACAAAGAGCGACAAGAAGATAATGGCACCGCTGGCTGCAAAAATGGGCTGATCAGAGACTGCCGGTACCGGGGCTAGGCGCCTAGCGGTGTTTTGAGGGCCAGGTGATGCTTTCGTAAGCCAGGTCTAGCTCTGGCGGTCATTGCAGCGCTGGTGGAGGAGTTACCATCCGAAGGGCGAGCGCGCGGAGTCGATGGGATTGGTCCGAGCTAGCGTGCAACCACCCCCGGCCTGCTCAGCCCTCTCATATCCCCGGCCTTCTCCCAACCTCACTCTCCGTCCTGCCAGACCATCCTCTCCCACACCCTTCCTCTCGATCGCGCAAGCCATCCGGGGTCATTACGAGGATCGCGCGAGTCCCGCGACCCTGTTGCTGCCTTTCAGCTTCAGCTTTCGTCTCTTGCTCCCCAAATTCCCCCATTGCGACGTCATTGCGAAGCCATGGCCGCTGAAGGTGTTCGCATCACGGCTGGGCCGACCGTCGACGGTACGTAGCGCGTCACCACTCGACATTCATTGTTCGCCAACGCCCCAAGCAATTTCTCCGTAGAGTCACGATCTGTTCTGTCTACCCTACCTCTATGCGCACGCCTTTCTTCTACATACGTCTACTTGGCCACCCTTCGCTGACTATGTCGACCATATAGAGACTACAAAGGTGGTCAAGGCAGAAAATGAGGTAAAAGCGGAAGCCAAGTCAGACGCAGCCGCGGAGAAAGCGCTCGAAGAACGCGGTGTTGATGGTGCCTCGAAGCCCGAGCCGGAAAAGCCCGCCGAGTCTAACCCTGCCGCACAGAACGACGTCCCTGAGGCCACGAGTTCTGAGCAGAAGGATGAACAAAGCGATGCCAAAGAACCTCAGCCAGGTGATAAACGGGGCCACGACGCAACTGAACCTCCGGCTGGAGAGGACCAGACCACAGACGCTCCTCCCGAAACATCCAACAAGAAGCAAAAGACAGATGAAGACGCTAACCCTGCAACTGAGACGGCGAATGATGAGACGGCCACGACTCTAGCGACCAACGGAGAAAAGAAGAGACCCGGTCGGCCCAAAAAGGGCGCAAAAGATGCCGTCAAGAAATTGACGCCTCGGTCCACGGACGGGATTAGCAGCCGGACTCGGAGTCGAGTCAAGCTGTCAGAATAAGAGTGATCACAAGAAAGAAAATTATTAGTCAAAGAGGCCAATGTGCATTCAGTGATGCGTCTCAACTGTATTTTACATTGTTATCTAGGATCTGGCCGAAATCTCTTGGCTGTGAAGAAAGGAGATAGGAGAGGTTCCATTCTGGGACCTCATCAGGAATCCATCTTGCATTTGGCGGGAAGAACTCGGGTCCAGGCATTGTCCGTTTTTCCCCCTGTATCGGACATTCCGGCCATCTGTGGCATTTGTATTTCCTGTGGTCTGGTGTTACTTGTGTCTTACCTGATGTTGTATGGCTTAAATATATCTAAATAAAAGCAGAAACGCAAGACGCGTGATCAATCTGAGAAGTCTTTCTCAGAAGCTTGCTGACATATACTGTTCGCACCGTCTAAATCGTTACTTAACTGATTTATTAACCGTATTCTATTGCAGCAACAAATCCTGTATGAGCGGAGAAGTGGTTGACCTCATCGGCTGTTCGAGTTCGGGTCCTCCTCCGATCCCGCAGCAGTCGAATCCGGAACAACGATCCTCCGCGGCCCCGCGGTGTGAGTAATACTGTCAGGCAAAGCATATCGTGGGATATTTTCTCTCTGTTGCCAAATTATCAATTGAGCACAATCAAGACGTCTAGAAAAAAAATGTCTGGCATTAAGATCTGGCTCAGAGCCGAGACCAAGCCTGCAGAGGCGCGGTCAGCACGTAAGTGCTGGAAATCCTTTTCTTTTCTGTGGTTTTATCGCAATTGCTTTTTCCCCGCGCGCAATCGATAATGGGCAGTTAGTTGATTGACACATCGATTTCATAGTCACGCCGACCACATGCAAGGCCCTTCTTGATGCTGGGTACGATGTCACTGTGGAGCGATCCAAGCAGCGTATTTTTGATGGTACAGTTCTCCGTTTACTTCCAATTGGCATTTCATTTTTTTTTTAAATCAATTTGGTCGAGTATTGACTTCTTTTCTCTGAATGGTAGACGACGAGTTTGCGGCTGTATGTTTCGCATGGCGCTTCTACAACAATGGCAGGCCATGCGACGACGGGATGCTGACTCTTTTCTTCCCTACTACCTAGGTCGGTGCGCGACTTGTCGAGGAAGGATCCTGGGAAAAGGATGCGCCGAAAGATGCCTATATCCTGGGTCTGAAGGAACTCCCGGAGAAGGATTTCCCATTGGAGCACGTCCACATCTCCTTTGCCCACTGCTACAAGCAGCAAGCCGGCTGGGAGAAGGTTTTGAGCCGCTGGCCGCGCGGAGGCGGCACTCTGCTCGACCTGGAGTTCTTGACCGATGAGAGAGGTCGGAGAGTTGCTGGTGAGTACTCTGATTCGTTCTCTTTTCTCTCTCCCCTAGGGTTGATTATGGACTGACTCCGTTTCGTCTTCTAGCCTTTGGATATTCTGCTGGCTACGCTGGTACGAATTTCCCGCTGTCATGGGTTGCTAATGAAACGTGCTGAACAGAGGGTCAGGTGCTGCATTGGCTATCAAGAACTGGGCGTGGCAGCTGACACACCCAAAGAATGAGCCTCTTCCGAGTGAAAAGCCCTATGCTAATGAAAAGCTCCTCATTGAGTCTGTCAAGGAGGCCTTGGAGACCGGCAAGAAGGCAGCCGGTCGGGGACCGAAGGTGCTCGTCATTGGAGCTGTGAGTCATAAGTCTGAAACTGGGGATGAATAAAGAACAAGACTAATGGAACTGCAGCTCGGACGATGTGGCAATGGAGCCGTGCAGCTTACCAAGGATGTTGGTATCCCGGAGAGTGACATTATGCGATGGGACATCGAGGAGACCAAGAAGGGTAGGTCGACCTATTGTGCTTCCCTCATCCATAGTGCATAGGTCCGCTGACGGGTAATTTCACAGGCGGCCCATTCCAAGAAATTGTGGATGATGCCGATATTTTCATCAACTGCATTTACCTGTCCTCGAAAATCCCTCCTTTTATCAATGCGGAAACTCTCTCGTCGCCGAAGCGACGCCTGACAGTGGTGTGCGATGTCAGCGCTGACACGTACGTTCCTTCACCATTTATTCCCTGGTGTTTTCTATTTTAGCTAATATGTGGCTCAGGACAAACCCTAACAACCCCGTGCCTATCTACAACGTCACGACGACCTTTGACAAGCCCACTGTACCGGTCGACCTCCCACTGGGTAACCCGGAACTGCCCCTGAGCGTTATCAGCATTGATCATTTGCCTTCACTGCTCCCTCGTGAGAGCTCGGAGATGTTCAGCCAGGCCCTGCTCCCAAGTCTCTTACAGCTCAAGGACCGAGAAAACGCTCGCGTCTGGAAGCAGGCGGAGGAACTGTTCAAGTACCATGTTTCTACTCTGCCTGAGCACCTGAGGGCTTAAACGGAGGACACCTCTCTCTCTTTTTTTATTATTGCTGCAGTCTTATAGATATACTACTAAAAGCTTTTTGAGAAGATGAAGTGGAAAAATATCATGTATATGCCAACTCGAGTTCCTCTCAATTTTGCACCGAAGAATGGATACCACTGAAGGGTAACGAACGGAGACATTTTTCGGGTTCTCTATTTTGGGCCTTCCGTCTTGGATAGATGCAGAAATACGTTACGATATCTCGCCAACTACAATCGCAAGTATGAAGAGCGGAATCGTCATCGTCACTCGCTCTGTTCCGAGCCAGTATTCCCCATCGACGCTGTTCGACTGCAGACCATACAATGACAGAGGCTGCTAAATTAGATTCTCCCTATGCAGGCTAGCGAGAGTGAAATTTCTAACAGAAGTCCATTGGTAATTCGGTGATTGATTTTCCTCGAATCATTCTCGGAGATCTAGGGACGATCCCCGCGGGGCCATCGTGGCCCAGATCCTCGGGTCGTAGGGATTTGCGCCGCAATGCGCGATTTTTGAAGAGTGATTATACCAATTGTGACAGTAGCAACGGCTTAATTGCACCAGCTATGGGCTTTCCTGGTAATGAGAAGGATAAGGGATACTCCGAACAAAATAATTACTCCGTAGGGAGTTCATGTTGGGCAATAATACGTCGTATTATGAATTACAAATAGGCGAAATAATTTCGGAAGGCTGACGTTCCGCGCTTTGCTTGGCGTAATGATCAGCAAATCTACCACCACCGGTCTCTCTCTCTCCTAAGTCCTTCCTTGAATTTCTCGCTTCCTATTGACAGTGTCGCATAAAAGGGCGTATATTTGGATTCTCTGTGTATATATGTGCGATCGGTATTTATGTGCGTGCGAGGATGACTGATCTCCGCCTTTGTCACCTCTGACTCCAGTTCCCCGGGTTTGTCATCTCATTGTCACCCCCGTTCTCCACAATTAATTGCTCTGTCCAGATAGTCCTACAGGAGACATACTGATAAATTGATCTTGGATAGAAGACAGAAGCAAATTCTGACGAGTTCTTGGTTTTGAACTACTTCCCTACTGTATATACATATCCATCCAACCTGTCCGGCAACTGTCCGCCGTCATCCCCGTCCTTTCCGTCCGCCGCTGCCGTCGCCTTCGAACGGTCGGCGGTCTCTACCCACGCCCTGCCAACCTCTTCACCGTCATACCATGGAGCATTGCCTGCAGAGCGCTTGTATATAACCCTCTCTCCGAAACAAAAGAATACTGTCCATGCCCGATAAGCCCGCCACAGTCGCCGCCTACGCGGTCGGTGCCTCTCTTGCCGCCATCACCCTCTTCTACGTCTTCGGCCCCAACTTTACCATTGATGGAGAGGAGTCGAACAAAAATGGGCGCAAAAAGGGCGTTGTCGGCCTGGTGAACCCGGCCAATGACTGTTTTATAAACTCCGTCTTGCAGGCCCTCGCGGGCCTGGGCGAACTGCGCCTCTACCTCATCCGCGAACTGCACCGGCGCGAGCTCGATGGCCCCGAGATCTACAACCAGCTGCCGGATCCCGATGAGATTCCCCCGGGCCAAAATCAAAGCCCCGACAGGATCAGGGGACTGCAGCAGGGCACGGTGACGCTGGCACTCAAGGAGATGTTGGACCGGCTCAATGAGCGGCCCATCTACAAGAAGACCATCTCTGCGCGGCCATTTATCCAGGCCCTCGAGTATGCCTTCCGCACGCGGATTAGTCGCAATCAACAGGATGCGCAGGAATTTTTACAGATCGTGGCGGAGCGGCTCTGCGACGAATATCACGCAGGGATCAAGGCACGACAGCGGGCACTGCGGTTGGGACAGCTACCAACAGGCCATGAACTGCCCCCTCCGGCTGTAAATGGAGCTACAAATGAGGAGGATTCTGCAGAATCAACAGAGATACCGGTGCACATCGATGATGGGTCCGAGAACGGGTTACCCGCCATCATCGACACGAAGCTGAAGGAAATCGACAACGAGTACGGTTTCCCCTTCGAAGGTCAGCTAGAGTCACAAATCGAATGTCAGTTCTGCCACTATCAATACCGGCCAAACAAGACGTCGTTTGTCAACCTGACGCTGCAAGTCCCGCAAAAGAGCTCCGCCACGCTGAGCTCGTGCTTTGATGGGCTTCTAAAGACGGAGTACATTGATGACTTCCGGTGCGATAAATGCCGGCTGCAGCATGCGCTGGAGCTCAAGCTCCTTGCCAAGGCCAAATCCAGGTCCAAGGATGAGCAGCAACGCTTGGACAGCGAAATATCCCGCATCCAAGAAGCTCTCGAGACGGACCCCGAGCAGCCGCTGGAGGGAGTGAACCTTCCCCCCGCAGACCTGGCGCCGAAGCGAAGAATCGCACGACACATGAGAATCACAGTTTTCCCCAAGATCATTGCTATCCATCTGTCTCGCTCGATTTTCGACAGGAGCAGTTCCACCAAGAATAGCGCCAAGGTATCCTTTCCTGAGCGTTTACCTCTCGGTGGGATTCTTAGTCGCAAGTGGTACAAGCTCCTGGCGATTGTCTGCCACAAGGGCAGCCACAACAGCGGCCACTATGAGTCTTTTCGGAGGAGTCATCTTTACCCTCCATTCTCGACGCCGGACGTCTTCAGATCCTACGCCCAGAGTCGGGCGGCCAGTGAGACACCATCTGCAGCAGCCAGTCCCCGTACTTCCGCAATGAAGAAGTCATCACTAGAAGTGCAACCCAGCCCTCTCAGTATTTCTCCTTCCGCGTCTTCTATCTCTTTGTCGAGCGCATCTCCATCCTCACCGGCTCCGTCCACATCGACATCCACCCGTCCTCCCTCACGTGGCACCTCCCAACACTCCCCGACGACACAACCGTCACCATCTCTCTCTTCCTCGAATCCTCGTGTCTCCATTCAAAGCAGTCGTTCCAATTATACCTCCTCGGGGCGACCTTCCGAAGCCACGGACGGGGCTGTTGGCGGAGGTACTTCCTCTCCTCAAGGCAAATCCAAGTCTAGCTCTTCTACGAAGGATGCGACGGCAAAGACGACGTCGCGCACATCGTTCGACGTCTCCGGCATGAGCACTCAGCGTCTGCTGCGGAAACGCAAGAAGAACGACCGCTGGTGGCGGATCTCGGACGATAAGGTCAAGGAGTGTAAGACGAGCGACGTGTTGAGCATGCAGAAGGAGGTCTACCTGCTGTTCTACGAAATGGAACGACCGACTCCCAGCTCTGCTCCGGAAGCAGCGACAAAGCTATGACGATTAGGCTGAACACGGCCCTCGATATATATTTATCTGCCGCGATAGAGATATATCCGCACATACACGAAACTACCAGGGGACGGAGCTTCCCTAGTCCGATTGTACATGTACATTTCGTTTCAACAAAAAGTGATTACTCGATCATTTCGCAAAAGCCCCCCCCAAAAAACAAACATACATTAGATATGTTGGTCTAGTCCATATTATTCTGGTCTATGGGTGCTCTTTCATTGGTTGGTCTTTGATGTGGGCAGCACACAACTTATAATCTTGGAGTCGCATGGCATGACTGGGAAGGCTCTTCTTGGATGAGGAATGCCTTGCATTGCATTATGTTGATAATAGTTATGGTGTTCTGGATAGGAGTACTAGGTATGTTGATAGAGATGGTTAATCTAGACATCGACACTGCATAAGGACTCGGTGTCTGTCCATCAATTGGATAATAATGATCTCAAATTGTCAAGTCGCATCAAGACAATAATAGAGATCGAGCGGAGTATTTGTTGTTTATTTTCAGGTGCTATATATATCGGCAGTGATCACGGGCATATGGTACCTACCGACCTAGGTAGGTAAGGGACATGGAGCCATGAACCACCCCCAGACAGTGGTCCATTGGAGCACACTTGGTCAGGATTCACGTTTCTGTACTTTCGTCATTTAGTTCAGGCAGAAGAGAACAATCGAAAGGAGCAGAACAGATTCGAATTCGAACTGGGAACTGGCCAGAGGGAGAGGGACTTGATACCCGAGGTTACCCGAAAAACCCGCCAGGAACAGGATGCGCACGGCAAAAAGACATCATCCAGGCGGAGAGCTTCCTCCAAACGGTTCGTTTCAGCGCCTAAGATTTCTGCCGCGATGAAAGGGATTGCCTTTGTCCATAGACGTATATCCGAGTAACTCAGAGAAGAGGTCAATGCTGCTGTGCAAGGAACGAGGAATTACGGCCTTTCGCAGTGTCTGGTAACAGGTTTTCTCGTAGAGATTCCCGCGACTGAAAAGAGACGGACTCCGGAAGAGCAGCACGACGTGATCCTGGACGGATAGAAATCCGCTGCGGACTGTTATAAACCCGTAATTTCAGTATCGGCTTCATGGAAGCACGAGGCTGTCCCGCGGGGCATTTCGGGACGAACACGGCGTCATGCGCTTCTCCGTCGCCTTTTACCCCACCAAACGAGGATGTGGGAGAGGGGCAGGTCGGACAATTATATCACCAAGCTCTCCTGCGGTACATAAAGCTTCGTGCCGTTCCCTTCGCCCATGTCTCCGGCCTGTCTCTCTCTCCCAGTGCTGCCGATTAAACGCATTAAACGCATTGCTGCTGCGACTTCGTCCTAGCCCAGGTTGAATCATCCTGACCTCACCCACGCCTTCTGCCTGGCTAACGCATTCTGCTCCACCTTTCCGGTGACTCGGTGAGTCTCTCCTCCAGTCATCGCTGGCCAGCTCTCTCCATTACCGACCTCAGCTTCTCTGCTGCCCGCTTGTGCCCCTCCGCTAGTGCTTGGCTCTGTCCCTTTGGATGATCGTTGCTGTTATTCGCAGCGACAGCGATCAATCAGTCCATAGCTTAATTGGCAGTCCTGCGATTTTTCTGGCGCGAACCCCTCCTCCCACCTCCTCCCTGCCTCCTTCATATTTTTCTCCTGGTCCCGTCGAGATTTGTTCCCAAGATCTGTCATTATTTTCTTTTCTGCCAATTGCACGCTGCTGACATTCAAGTCCTCTTGAAAAAAGGATTATTCGTCTGATCAGTCCTTTCTGTCACAATGGGTCTCCTCGACAAGCTGTCCCGCAAGAGCGGTGTCATCGTCGGTGACGACGTGCTCCGTCTCTTTGAATACGCTCAGCAAAACAACTTTGCCGTTCCGGCTATTGTAAGTTCACAATCAAAAGTTATAGATCCCTTTACCGCATTGTCGCGATGCTAATTTAGAATGCCTCATTGCGCAGAACGTGACCTCCTCTTCCACGGCCGTCGCCGCTCTCGAGGCCGCCCGCGACAAGAACTGCCCTATCATCCTGCAGGTGTCCCAGGGTGGCGCTGCCTACTTCGCTGGAAAGGTATGGTGATGAGAATGAAACAGTGGATATAGCAAGAATATGGCCTGATGTGTTACGCAATCTAGGGTGTTCCCAACGGCAATCAGGAGGCTTCCATTGCCGGTGCCATCGCAGCTGCTCACTACATCCGCAGCATTGCTCCCGCCTACGGTATTCCTGTCGTTCTGCACACCGACCACTGCGCAAAGAAGCTGCTGCCCTGGTTGGATGGCATGCTCGACGAGGATGAGCGCTACTTCAAGATCCACGGCGAACCCCTCTTCTCTTCCCACATGATTGATCTCTCCGAGGAGCCCGTCGACTGGAACATTCAGACCACTGCCAAGTACCTGCAGCGCGCTGCTCCCATGAAGCAGTGGCTGGAGATGGTAGGTTGACCTTTTTTTTCCTCAGAAAACATGTCTCAGTGGTCTGACGGTTCCTTCCAGGAAATCGGTATCACTGGTGGTGAGGAGGACGGTGTCAACAACGAGGACGTCGAGAAGAAGTCCCTCTACACTCAGCCCGAGGACATCCTGGCCATCTACAACGTGCTGGCTCCCATCAGCCCCTACTTCTCGATCGCTGCTGGTTTCGGTAACGTGCACGGCGTCTACAAGCCTGGTAACGTCCGTCTGCACCCCGAGCTGCTGAAGAAGCACCAGGCCTACGTCAAGGAGAAGACTGGCTCGTCCAAGGACAAGCCTGTTTACTTTGTCTTCCACGGCGGCTCCGGCTCCACCAAGGAGGAGTACAAGGAGGCCATCAGCTACGGTGTTGTCAAGGTCAACTTGGACACCGACATGCAGTACGCCTACCTGTCCGGCGTGCGGGACTACATCCTGAAGAAGAAGGACTACCTGATGTCGCCGGTGGGCAACCCGGAGGGCGAGGACAAGCCCAACAAGAAGTACTTCGACCCGCGTGTGTGGGTGCGCGAGGGTGAGAAGCAGATGAGCGCGCGTGTCCAGGTGGCTCTGGACGACTTCAACACTGCTGGACAGTTGTAATTAATCCATCGAACCCCGCCAGGGAGTGTGGAGTTGGGGACGACTGATCTTCTTTGTTGTACGGGCTTGGCAGGAAAACTGAAGGAAACGCCAAGCAGGTTACTGACAGTGATGATGTACTGTAGATAATCTATCATGCAAATGAGAATGATCATGATGTCACCACAGGCTTAAATCGTGGCTGTACAGTCCTGCGTAGGTAGAAGACTCGGTATAACTAACTAATCCTTAGAGGTTCTAGTCAACAGCACCGCCACGATGCGGCGGCATCACAAGCACCAGGAGATTTAAATGATTTGATTTTATTCGTGTTAAGGGACTCTGATCCATGCCGATGGATAACTCCCGTGTCTCAGACGATGACTTCCCGGGCCTATTATTAGGCCTTTCTGCCTTGTCTCCCAGCCGGCGTGGGTTTAATTAAAGGGCAGACGACCGATCAGCCGGATCTTTGCTTGGATTGGAGGAGCGAGACGAGGCGGTGGATCCCGTGACAGACCACGGCGGGTTTTCCTTAAATTATCCTGTAAGATTTTAGTTACGGCAGTGGTATGGATGCGTAAAGGCATGCACAATGGTCAGATCAATCAGGGCCTGGTCAGTAAAGACGATAGGGATGGAATGGATCGGAATGGGTTTGTTTATTCTCTTGGTAGTAGTGCCCTTGTTTCTTGTTTTCTGCAGGCTGATTATCGCTGTACCTATTCTGTGCACTGCAATCGCCGTGTGATCGATCTTATCTCGTGACGCGTAGATAAAGAGTCCTCGTGGTACACTTTAATAACAATAAGGCCTTCGAGTTTCGCCGTTCCCTGGCTGATCCCTCCATTCCCACGGTTCCGTACACCGTCCATGACCCCGTCGAGCCTGTCCTGACATTTTGCAGCGCCGTCAGGACGCCAATCCTCTGCTACTCAGTCGGTCTCTGACCGGTGGCAGATCGTCGTGACCCGCCAGGCCGGCTGCCCAGTCCGGTCTGCAGGGCTGACGCAGCTTGTGCATCCCCGGCTAGACGGCTGTAGACCCGCCCCCGCCGAAAGTCAGCTCGACAACGTGCAGCAAAAAAAAAAGCACGCCTGACGGGCCCTACGGCGCTGGCACTGCCTCTTCGCCATTCAGCCTTCGTTGTCCTGCTCCATTCTTCCTTTCGTGCGTCGTGGCTTGTCGCCATTTTTGCTTTGTTTTCTTTCGTTGATCTCTCTCTTACTCCACGTTACCCCAACTGCTGCGAACTGTCTCATTCTGTTTCCGGGGGACTCGTCTTGGAGCTTCCCAGGTTGTTTCTTTCAACGCTCTTTATTTTTTCGCAGCATATATCCTCTCCTTCTTCTGGTCCATGTCCTCTCGTTCATTGTGCCGCCGGAAAGCGCTGGACGTTGTCGGCCTGTGAGCTGGCCCTTCGGCAAGCATGGCTGGTTGGGATCACCACCGCAGCGGCGGTGTCCTTGTTGGGCGTGACGACGACAATCACAACCCCTCTCCGACAGACCAATTTCTGAGACTGATCCAGAATCCCTTCAAGACGGAAGTGAGTATAGGCCACTCCACTCCTTCGACTTCCTTTTCATTGCTCTGGAGCTTCGCTGCTTCTTATCTCCGTGTTTGGAACAACCACCGCTGTCCGAATCGCCTGCTAACGTCCGCTCTCTGTTTTGGCCAGTTCCAAGTCAATGCTTTCTGGGCTTCCCTCGCAACCTCCATCGGTCTCTCCCTCTTCCTCACCCTCCTCTTCTCCATCTTTCGACCCCATCATACCGTTGTCTACGCCCCCAAGCTCAAACATGCCGACCAGAAGCATGCGCCTCCGCCCGTGGGGCGAGGCATCTTCTCCTGGATCAAGCCCGTCGTGAACACGCAGGAAGAGGATCTGGTGGACCGGATCGGGCTCGATGCCACCCTCTTCTTACGATTCGCCAGGATGTTGCGCAATATGTTCCTCGCTCTCAGCCTCATCGGCTGCGCCGTCTTGATCCCCATCAACATTAGCCAGAGCAGCGGCGCCGTCGCCCAGGGCTTTTCCGCGTTTTCCACCATGACCCCGTTGTATGTCACTACAGAGGCCATCTGGAGCCAGGTCATCTGCGCCTGGGCCTTTGACGCCATCGTCATCTTCTTTCTGTGGCAGAATTATCGAGCGCTGTTGAGGTTGCGGAGACGCTACTTTCAGACCCCGGAGTATCAGATGAGCCTCCATGCCCGAACATTAATGGTAGGTTTACGATCGTCACAGTACTTTGATATGTGTGGGATTGGCTGTTAATCACGATGCCCAGGTCACCGATATTCCTCCCGGTCTCCGCACCGAGGAGGGCTTGATGCGCTTGACGGACGAGGTCAATCCCACCTCCACCCTGCCTCGAGCCACCGTCGGCCGCAATGTCAAAGAGCTCCCCGCTTGATCAAGAAGCATGAGGAAGCTGTCAGAGCGCTCGAATCAGTCTTGGCCAAGTACCTGAAGCGCCCGGACCGTCTGCCTGCGAAACGGCCCACGTTGCGTCCGCCTCGCAAGCACCGAGGCGACCATTCTGGTGAAAAAGTGGATGCCATTGACTATTGGACCGATCGTATCCAGCACTTGGAAATGAAGATCAAAGACGTGCGACAGTCGGTCGACAAGCGCAACGCCATGCCCTATGGCTTCGTCAGCTGGGAGGACATCTCGCATGCCCATGCCGTCGCCTATACCGCGCGCAACAAGCATCCCCAAGGAACAACCATCCGTCTGGCCCCGCGGCCCAACGATCTGATCTGGGAGAATCTATCTCTCTCGCCTAGCAGCAGAAAAATGAAGCGTCTGATCAACGTCTTCTGGGTCATGCTGTTGACGGTGGTATGGATCGTGCCCAACGCCATGATCGCTATCTTCCTGTCCGATCTGTCGAACCTGGGGCTTGTCTGGCCAGCCTTCCAGACCTCTCTCAATGCGAACAGCCGCATCTGGGCTGCGGTTCAGGGTATTGCATCTCCCGCATTGACGTCCCTGATCTATCTCATCTTACCCATCATCTTCCGCCGTCTTCTGGTCCGTGCCGGCGACGTGACCAAGACCTCGCGCGAGCGCCATGTCGTCCACCACCTCTATTTCTTCTTCGTTTTCAACAACCTGATCGTCTTCTCGCTGTTCTCGGCAGCGTGGACGTTTGTCTCCGCCGTCATTGATGCGAAGAATCACGACGAGAGCGCCTGGCAGGCCATTCAGGATGGCCAGTTCTACACCAAGATGGTGAACGCTCTGTGCCAAGTATCGCCCTTCTGGGTCACCTGGTTGCTCCAGCGGAATCTGGGTGCTGCCATCGATCTAGTTCAGGTGGTCAATCTGGCGTGGATATGGTTTATGAAGACTTTTATGGCCCCGACCCCGCGGCAGAACATTGAGTGGACGGCCCCGCCTCCGTTCGACTATGCCAGCTATTACAATTACTTCCTCTTCTATGCGACGGTGGCACTCTGCTTCGCCACGCTGCAGCCCATTGTCCTCCCGGTGACGGCTCTTTACTTTGGCGTGGACGTTTGGATGAAGAAGTACCTCTTGATGTACGTGTTCGTGACCAAGACAGAATCAGGGGGCCGGTTCTGGCGCATCCTTTTCAATCGGGTCTTGTTTGCCACCATCTTCTCCAACTTCGTCATTGCTATGGTCGTCAAGGCGAAGGGAACCTGGACGATGGTGTACTGTTTGGTTCCGCTGCCCTTTTTGCTCTTGGGGTTCAAATGGTACTGCACGAAGACGTTCGACCCCGATATCTTGTACTATAATCGCGCGAACTTGAGCGACGCGGAAGCTCTCGGCAGCGGTAAGGGCTCCAAACGCGCTGGCGATCGACTCAATTCGCGATTCGGGCACCCGGCTCTGTACAAGCCCCTCCCGACGCCTATGGTACATGCTCGCGCGGCGGACGCGCTGAAGCAGATCTATCGCGGCCGTCTGGGGGCCTCCGATACCGTGTCCGATTTCTCGGACATCGCCATGCAATCCATGTCCAAGTCGCAGCCCGGCAAAGCGATCGAGGCGCCGGGCCCCTTTGAGGTTGTTGCCGAGAATCAGCTCGACTTTTCGTATTTCAAGGATCGAGCTGATTTCCGCGACGAATTTGGCGGTGGGATCTATGGCCGCCCGGACGATCTCATCTCGGAGCGCTCCCAGACCCCGAAGACGTTGATTATGGGCAACAGCTCGCCCAGCTCGTCCCGGGCCTCGTCACCGGGGGCTACGGTCATGCGGAAACCGCTCGAGGGCTTTGATCTGGGTATGGGATATCCTGGACCGCGTCCCAACGATGCGGACCATCCGGCCTTCCGGCCTCCTGTGTCTCGCGGCCCTAGCCCACCAAACCTGTACCAACATTCCAACGAGAGCGAAACGCAACTCTTGAACAACGCCCAGCCCCCAGCTGCTGGAGGAGCTGGACAACCCAACACTCTCGACCGATGGCGAACGGGAGGGTACGGGCCCGTTGCACAGGAGGACGAGCCCAACTTTTCTTCGCATGACTATTACCGAGGCCGACGATGACAATATATTTCTGATATATATTTGTTTTTTTATATGTAATCTATCATCGCGTCCATATATACATATAGACCTATTTGGCAGGGATTGGGTGGTGCAGCTTTTCTTTTTTGGATACTTTTTTTTGGGGCAGATATGGGAATGACTGGGACAGGACAGGTGTTCGCGATGTCATGACCAATTGCATTATTAGCGAGGGTATTTTTTTTCTGTCTTGACATAGACATTTGCTATATTTGCCATATATCATGGGATATAGTTCGGCCTAGATGTTGATTCTGGGTAGAATCGTACTGTGTTTTGTCTTTCTTCCTTCTCATTTTTTTTTGGAATTTCTGACAATTACCATGATTACATGACAATGATCCTTCTTGTGTTCTCTGAGTCTTGAATGACTGACTCTACACGTCCAATGCACTGACGGCATCTGTCACGTGGCGTGGTGATTCACTAGTTACCGAAAGCGGATAGAGTGAATTCCCACAGAGTGAGATAGATACGATGCCTGACAGTCTATCACCTATTTTTACTCCGTCAGCACATGCAATGAATGTGATTCATTACATTTCGTTATTTGCAATCGGATTGGCACTTGCTGTGGGGAAAGACCCTCGCGGCTGACGACTGCAACATTGAACATGGCCATCTCAGCTGATCTGGTCAAGCTTTTTGGCGTCTCCACTGCTGGCACGCTGCCTCCGAATCTAACCCATCGACAGCCACGACTATCCGGACAATGAAGAAGCTGTCTTGGAAGCTGTCTTGACCACCTGCCTGCCTCGTGCAGGGCCATATTCCCTCACTGGGGATGACAATGCGGTGCCGTCAGGATTGAGTATTATTGTGGCTTTGGATTTAATCTATTTCTCGCGGATCTACTGGTGGAGACTTGATATCGGTCCCTGGCCAGAGCTGAACTAAATCCCGATGGCAGATGCTACCCTGGCTCCTCACCACAGGCGCATGTCTCGGGAGTCGCCGTCGGGAGGTTGCAATCCACGAAAAAAAAAATCCAAGATAAGGGAAATTCTGACAGGCCACCGTCACAGTACAAGAAAGAAGGCATGTTTTGTTTCAATTTGCGTTTACTATGCATTTTCCACCAGTTACATTGCGATAACGCAGGCCTCGTCGTGTCCAGGGGCAGACTGCACAGCTCTGTCGAGACTCACCACGGGCCTCACGCTAGCGATGCTTGGTCAAGCTGGATGACACCCAACTCCACGCCCAGACGGCGGCCGGTGGAGTCCCCGGCCAATCACATTCGCCACGGAGATGACGCAAGAACCGCATCTTAAGATAAGCAAGAGATTGACAGAATTGAGGTATGATTGATCTTCATTATTAGGCTCTCTGGCGCATGATTGTTTGGCCGCTTGCGATCCTTCTTGCAGCCGTTGCTAACCGCCGCAACCATGTCCTGAGGATAATTTCCCAAGAACAATCGGTGTGCGGAGTACGGAGTCCTCCGTGCTGTCCACGCATTCGTCAATAACGTCACGACTCCAGGGATCCTTGGCGATAAGCCCGTCCTTGGCGACGAAGCTTAGTCGAGCAATGACAACCCACCTTCTCCTTGTGGACTAGAAGGGTCCACTATCGACAGAACACGAGCTGCTCTCGATCCCTGAGCTAGCTGCCCCGGGTAATAATCCTCATGCCCAAGTGAGGAGCAGATCACGGAATCGCCGGCAGGAAAGCCAACTGTGGACCGCGATAGACACCAGTGACCATGGCATGGCTCTACTCACTAGCAGATCATCCCCTCTTAGGGACCAGCCCCGGGGAGCGGTGCATATAAACGGATGCCTCTGTCCCCGGGTCTCATTCGCATCATCGCCCTCTCCAGCCCACTCATCGTGTGGTCAGCGGTCCTCAATTCGAAATGTTGTTGAAATCCTTCGTGACGACGGCGGTGCTTGCCGCCGGCCTGCTGGCCGACAATGTCGCTGCCTTTGGCCGGTTTGGTCGCATGGCTCGCGACCCTTACAACCTGGCCAAGCGCGCCCAGCGTGCTCCTCCCAAGCTGCAGCAGCGCGAGCAGTCCAAGCAGAACTTTCGCTTCTTGAATAACAACACGAAGCGTAAGTCGAAATGCCGTTGACAACCGTTGTGGTGGTCGAATTGAATTTGGCTGACGGTTCACACATCATCCAGCCTACCTCGTCGAGAGCCTTCCCGATGTGAACTTCGACATTGGGGAGATGTACTCCGGTCTCATCCCCATTGACCCCAAGAACACCTCGCGCGCGCTGTTCTTCGTCTTCCAGCCGACCATTGGCGAACCGGTCGACGAGATCACCATCTGGCTGAACGGTGGCCCGGGCTGCAGCTCCCTCGAGGGCTTCTTCCAGGAGAACGGCCGGTTCATCTGGCCGACGGGCGCCTTTGCGCCCGTGGAGAACCCCTACTCTTGGGTGAACCTGACCAACATGCTCTGGGTTGACCAGCCCGTCGGAACTGGCTTCTCCATCGGCACTCCCACTGCTGTGCGACAGGAGGAGACGGCCGCGGACTTTGTCAAGTTCTTCAAGAACTTCCAGGATCTGTTTGGCATCAAGAAGTTCAAGATCTACGTCACCGGTGAGAGCTATGCCGGACGCTACGTTCCTTACATCTCGGCCGCCTTCTTGGACCAGAACAACACGGATTACTATGACCTGAGAGGTAGGTCTCCCATTTTGGTTTATCATTTTCTCGTTTCGCTGACCCCGATGTAGGCGCTCTTGTGTACGATCCCTGCATTGGTCAATTTGACTACGTGCAGGAGGAAGTGCCGGTCGTCCCGTTCGTGCAGCAGAACGCCAATCTGTTCAACTTCAACCAGAGCTTCATGGCCGAACTGGAGAGTCTCCACAAGTCGTGTGGCTACGAGGACTACATTAACAAGTACCTGACCTTCCCGGCCTCTGGAGTGCAGCCGGCCATCGGGCCTAACATTCCTAATGCGTCGTGCGACGTGTTCGACCTCATTGCCAACGCGGTCTTGGACCCCAACCCGTGCTTCAACATCTACGAGATCAACCAGAACTGCCCCATCCCGTACGACCCTCTCGGCTTCCCCACCGAAATCTTCCTCACCCCGCCGGGAGCCACCATCTACTTTGACCGGGACGATGTCAAGAAGGCGCTGCATGCGCCCAACATCACGTGGTCGGAATGCTCCGAGAACCCGGTGTTCGTGGGCGGGAACGGCGGCCCTGAAGGCGAAGGCGACCTGGCGGCCGATCCGATCCAGCATGTGCTCCCGAAGGTGATCGAGGCCACGAACCGGGTGCTGGTGGGCAACGGAGACTACGACATGATCATCATCACCAACGGCACGCTCCTGGCGATCCAGAACATGACGTGGAACGGCAAGCTCGGGTTCGAGCAGCAGCCCAGCACGCCGATCAACATCGACATCCCGGATCTGGTGTACGCACAGGCGTTTGCGGAGAACGGCATGGCGGGCCTGGACGGTCCGCAGGGCCAGATGGGCATCCAGCACTACGAGCGGGGTTTGATGTGGGTGGAAACCTTCCAGAGCGGACACATGCAGCCCGAGTTCCAGCCGCGGTCGTCGTACCGTCATCTGGAGTGGCTGCTGGGACGTAGGGAGCAGATTTGAGAGAAAAATCTTATCCCGGCGTCATGATTGGGCGCTATATTAGGCTACTATATTATATTATAGATTTTTGGAATTAATGTACAGTACTGCTTTAGTTGTATATACACAACATACCTTTTACCTTGAGCTTCTAGCTGTTGCTGGAAGTCGGGATAAAAAAAGAATAGGTGATTGTCATAAGATAATGTATTTTCTTGCATGATGAGTAGTGTCTTGTAATATATTTTTACCTATTGTCGTATCACTATAAAATCTAATCAATTGTTTAGCACGATCATATTTCAATAGTAATAACATATACATAGATATAACGAAGGAAGAAATTAAATAAATCGTGGAGGTCCAGTCTTCCCTCCGGTCCACCCGGCCAGCAGGTTTCCTTTTCAGGCATGGCGGTCACCCAACCTCGGCATCATCAACAATCTGGTACCAGCTAGCCAAGTAATACTCCGTACTCTGTACTCCGTATTAGCTCCGTGGACTCTATACTCCGTATGCTGTGCAGCAACACCGCATTTCTCAGGCACCCCCCTGCCAAGTCATGGCCGCAAAATGATCTATTATTCACGAGAGGCACGAATGTCCAGCTGGCGAACGTTCCGTCCGGCCTGAACTGACCTGGTCCGAGCTGCAAACTGTACGGAGTGCGGAGTACGTCATTCAGGGGCTCTTCAGGAACAGAAGTCCGCAAGGTGCTATCTACCTAATAGCAAGCACGTTGGATCATACTATTTTTTTTATTTGTTTCTTGTCGAATCTGCACGCTGAATCCGAGACTTGACGTTTGAGACGTTTGAAATCGACGATGGCGTGGTATTCGCTTCTCCCTCCGCATCTGACCGCGTTCGAGACGTGGATCGTGAGGTTTTTTGTACGTGCAAGAATAAATAACTCAACCTTCCTTACATAAATTTTATCTCCACTAACCCTCTCTTCTCTTCCCCTCGCACGTCTATACAGATCCTCTGCGGCTTCCTCACCATCGGCCCCTGGGCCTTCCTCGTCCTCTTCGACATCGTCCTCTACATCTTTCGCCTGGCTACCTATGAGATCCCCATCGTTGGGGGCCGCGCACGGGGTCGTTTATGGCCGCGCGCCCCGAGTCTGACGGAACGACCGAGTGGGCGTCGTCGAGCGTTCAGTTTGCGGGGGGAGGAGCCGGTGAAGAAGGACAAGAATGATGATGATAATACTCGCCCGTCAGCGGGCAGCAGCGGCGACAGCGGTAGCGTCAACAGCGGAAGGGTTGAAAAGACGCCAAGGTCGGAGTGAGCCGTGAAATGATATCGGTCTGAGTTATTAGTTGAAATCGTCAATGTCCGCGGAGTTTGAGGATTTTTTTTTCCCCCGTCGTCGTCGCTGCTATGGCGTTGAGACAGTCGGCAGTTGCGTTATACACATACACAGGTCAGCAGCTAGCAGCTAGCAGCTATTCTCACTCAGCTTTGATTTTTGGGCTGTGGGTAGGCTTGCTATACTGGACTCTGGACTCTGAACTCTGAACTCGTTCTGGGACGAGGGATGATTCTGCGTCTGAAGATGCTTCCTCGACATTAGCTCAGTGATAGCCATCTATCTATCTGCTGAGAGGCCAGCTTCGACAAACTACAGTGATCAGCATATCTGATCTGATCGTCATCCGGTCATTGTCTTGGGATTGGATAGACGGGATGAGCTGGCAGGCAGGCAAGCTGTGCCACCACGCCGGATTATATTACAGAATCAGTGACGGACACGACATGGCACAACACAACTGACTCTGGTCTGGTCTGCACTTGCATTTGCATCACGCAACTAATAAATCCGTCTCATGGGCTGGACACATGATGTACTAGATTATGTGCTGTACTGTACATACATACATAGTGGACATTAATCTCTTTACATCAGTAGAGAAGTTGTAATGTATATATACTTAATAACTCTGTGTGTATTACTTCGACATTTAAGGAGTATTTCATTATTCGTCATTCATTCATTCTCCTATTATTATTTATACTCCGTAATTTGAATCAGAGAGAAATTGTTTCGCTTAGCCTGTACTTAATATCATCGTGTCCAGTTAATATTCTTCTCAGGAGAATGTAATCAGTACCTAGATAGGTAAGTTGATCAGAGATGGAGTCAATTTCTTGGCTGTCTAGTTTCTCAGTCAGTTAGTCATATATAGTTTGTTTTTTCTCATTGAAAGTACTCCGTACTGTAAGAACCGGCTGTCTTGCCGGTGTTATCGCTCGTCGGAAGTCCGCCGAACAGTTGACAGCTCTTACTGATAGATAATATCTAGGATCGGATTTCTTAATCGGCATGCTTCGAGAAGCTCCCCTCCCAGTCCTCCCGGTCTAACCGGATCAGGAAGGCCAGTGGCATCTCCAGTGGGCCGTTTTGATACGGCTGATAAGCATCCATTCTATATCGAATCCATTACAAATTATTCAATTATTCGGATTATTCGCGTGCATCAGCTTATCCTTCCAGGATGGATGGGAAGTCGTATATAATGATCTTTCTGGCCAGGTGCACTGGTCATGCATGCTATACGTTTCCTTATCTGATTACTTCTCATGGAGTTGAATCAATCTCTCGACGGGAGGCTCGCCCATAAGCCGGCCTCCTCTATCGACAACAGCGATGAGGCGCTCAAGTTCCTCGCCCGCGAGCAGCAGGCCGGCGTCGTGCTGGACATCACCGAGACGAGAGCGCTGCGCTGGCGCATCGATCTGCGCATCATGCCCATCCTCATGACCATCTACTTCCTGCAGTACCTCGACAAGACGCTGCTCAACTACGCGGCCGTCATGGGCATCAAGGACTTCCTGCCCGGCAACGACTACAACAACCTCGGCACCATCTTCTACGTCGGATACCTGGTTGCGGAGCCCGTCACGGCTTCATGCAGCGCTGGCCCATTGGCAAGTACCTCGGGATCAATGTCACCTGCTGGGGCGTCCTCGTAGCCTGCCACGCTGCCTGTCGCAGCTATGCGTCCCTGATGGTCGTAAGGGTCCTCCTCGGCGTGTGCGAGGCTTGCGTCGCGCCGTCCCTGGTCCTCATCACAGGCATGTGGTGGACCAAGCCCGAGCAGTCGCGTCGGACGGGCCTGTGGTACATGCAGATCGGCATGGCGCAGATTGTGGGAGCGAGCGTTTCATATGGCTTTCAGCAGGTGCACTCGGACAGGTTGGCGAATTGGCAGATTCTGTTTCTTTTTATGGTGCGTGAGAAAAAAAAAGTCAAGGATTATCAAGCTGATAATACAAAGGGTTGCTTCACAGCCCTAGTCGGCATCATCACCATCCTCCTCCTCCCAGACAACCCCATGACAGCCCGGTTTCTCACCGAGCAGGAGCGCATCGCCGCCATCGAGCACGTGTGCGTCAACCAGACAGGCATCGAGAACAAGCAGTTCAAGCCGTACCAGGTCTCCTGTTCCGGGACAAGGAGACCTGGCCGCTGTTCTTCATCACCCTGCTCGCCATGATCGACAACGGCGCCGTGTCCAATTTCTCCAGCATCATCATCGCCTCGTTTGGCTTCTCGACGGGACGCACCACCATCGTCCAGATGCCCTCGGGGGCGGTCTCGATCGTGGCCACCTTTGCGGCAACGTATCTCGTCGGGGCGATTGGGCATCGTTCGTATATCATTGCCTTAATCACACTCCCTAGTATATTGGGTTGGTTACCTCCTTTCTTTTTTTTTACCTCCTCTTTCTTTCTTGCTTTTCTAACGATATCTCCAGGCCTCAGCGACTCCTACGAAGTCGGCAAGCTCTTCGGCGTCTACCTCCTCAACTCCTGCCCCGCAATGCTCCCCATCATCTACAGCTGGAACTCAGCCAACACGAGCGGCTACACCAAGCGCGCGATGCGCAACGCGCTGACCCTGATGGCCTTCTGCGTCGGCAACCTGATTGGCCCGCAGATGTTTCAGGCCAGCGACGCGCCGGACTACAACCCGGCCAAGATCGCGCTCATCGCGAGCATGGCGGCGGTGGTCGTGCTGGCGCTGGTCCTGCAGCAGCACATGGTGTGGGAGAATGCGAAGAGGGACCGAGAAGAAGAATCGACAGCGGACACGCCGGGTGTCCGACCGCGGGGGGAGAACGTGGGGTTTTTGGATTTGACGGATATTGAAAACAGGGGGTTTCGATATGTTTACTAGACGAGCGGAGCGAGTCGTTAAAGGCTTGTTGGAGGAGAAAAAAATAAAAGAAGTTAATGTATCATTAATTGATGTCGTTACTGCGTATCAGTAGATGTATGTACAGTATAATGCAAGTGATTATATTAAATGATTTGATAAATGACAGGACGCGACTCGCACCGTCCTTCCTAATCAGGATAAGCGCCAGCCCCGGATTCCAGAGATGGAGCTACGCCAATCCGGGACTAGAGCGGGCTGTCATTGTAGCAAATGGGAAGCGCACTGATTCCGTTTATCATTCATTTATCATTTATCATTCTCATTTTCGTTTTCATTATTGCTCTTCCTTTCTGTGGGTTTAAGAAAAAAAATGAATGAATGAATGATACAAGAATACGAAGAAGACGAGGGGAATAGATTTCTGCAGGTTACTTACTTATTTTATTAGTTGTGCTTCTTCTTTTTTTTTTAATCTACATCTACATACGATTTCACACAGACATCTGTCTATACACTCGTCAATAGAGGGAAAGATACAATCAGTCCCTGACTGATTGATCGATTGATCAACATGGCGTCGTCGTCGTGCAGCCTTGATGGATCTCCCCTCTCGCTGTCATGGTCATGGGTCCAGGAGACGGTGGACGTCCTGCGCACGAAACTGGCGGAGGTGGACAAGCAGCAGGCTTTTTTTACGTTGCTCCCGATAGTCGTTTTGTCGTGGCGGTTTTTTGGGACGGCTGTACGTTTGCCCAGCATTTTTCGTGCTCTGGCCGTTGTTGTGTGTTCATTTTGTTTATTGTGATTTCTTTTGTTGAAAGGATAGAAAAGACTGTGGTAGCTGGATGTGCTTCTTTATTGAATCTGGTTGATTGTTTTGTATCGATATCGACGCAACTTTTCTAGTTATTTTTTGATATCTGCAATTCCATCGTTTACTAACAACACCCAGACTCAAGCCCGAAAGACAAGCAAGATTCGCACTCTCAAAGCACCGGATTTCCCTCCAATCGAGCCGCTCGAAAACTTCGACTGGAAGACCACAGAGCCGCTCAAGATCCGGCCGTTCAAGCCAAAGTACCATCTTACCATGGGTACGTTTTCGTTATTCGTCCTTAGTGAGATGTTCTTTCTAGCTGACGAACCAGCCCTCGAGACGCTCAACCCTAGCGAACTCATCCCCATGGACAAGACATACAAGGACCGTATCGCCTATCGTCGCTCCCTCCTCAACCAGTACCACGACACCGTCGTGGCTGTCAACAACGAGGCTGATCCCCGCATCCGCGCTGCGGTCAAGGAGCTGTACACCTTCCTCATGGGCACGTATCTGCCCGGCCGGTATCCGACCATGTTCCGGCTCCACCACACGGCGTTCGAGACAGGCAAAGCGGAGATGCTGGAGAACCTCGTCACGGGCGAGATCTACCCCGCGGAACTGACAGCGCTGACCAGCACGATTCGGGCGCTGGAGACGCTTCTCAAGAACATTGACGAGGATTTCCTCATCCTTTTGCCAGAAACAACGCAGAACGGGCAGACCAAACAGAAAGAAGGCCAGGACAGCAACGTCAAGTACATCCTCGAAGCCTTCGCCACCTGCTACCCAGCCGGCTTCAACCCCCGCCAGAAGCTGGGCAAGCGCCTGGCGGAGATCCACGCGCCAGTGCCGGGATACGCCGACAAGCTAGAGAAGAGCATGGACCGGTTCTTCGAGAAGATCGAGGTAGGAAAGTACGTGAAGCGGGTCAACTGGAGCATTGCGATCGACGCGGAGCTGTTTTCTGCCTTTGGCGGGTTGCACAGTGCCGAGGGCGAGAAGTTGGAGCCGATCAAGCCGGGGGAGTTGGATCTTGATACGGTGGGTATATCCAGTAGAACTACTGGCAAGAAATGACCACTGACACCTGCGGTGATTGATGATAGACCTTCCTCCGCTGCGAACGCCAAACCCTGCATCGCCTCCCGCGCTCCAAGGCCCTCGTCTTCGCCTTCCACACCTACACGTATCCGATCAGGGAGATCAAGGAAGAAGGTCTAGGCGAGGAGCTTGCCACGGCCATCGATGGCCTAAAGGAGGGCAGTACGCCGCAGATTCATTTTTACAAACGTGGACCTGTTTGGGGGGAGGCGGTGAAGGCTTATTTGAGGAGTTGATAGTTAGTTGAAAGTATAGGTAGGTAGGTAGGTAGAGAAATCTGATTTGTTTCTTCTTGCTTGTTTCTCGTTTGTAGTCGAATGAATTGTGGACATGATTGTGATTAATTAAATTTCATTCAGTGTATTGATTTGCAATACATATGTACATACATATCAATCATGATGTAATTGGATATCTACTTTCCCTCTTTTTTTGTTTATTTTATCTATTGCAACCGCTCCAACACCTTGATCAGATCAGCCGTCACCCCCATCGCCGTCACGTCACCGCCCGCGCCCGCTCCCTGGATGATCAGCGGGTTGCTGCCGTACCGCTTGGTGTAGAAGCTGATGATGTTATCGCTGCCCTTGAGCCCCGCGATGGCGCTGTCCTTGTCGAACTGCTGCAGTCCCACCTTGACCTCCTTCTTGCCCACGTCCACGCTGCCCACGTACCGCACCACCTTGCCCGCCTTCTCCGCCTGCTCCTTCAGCGCCGCCATCTGTCCGTCGAACTCGGGCAGGCGCGCCAGGAACTGGCTCACCCCGTCAGGTGTCGCCGGCAGCGAGGCCAGTTCCGCCGGGATCAGCGACTCAACGGGGAACGAGTCCGGACTCTGCACTTCCAGGCCCGCAATCCGCGCCAGGATCGTCAGCTTGCGCGCCACGTCCATCCCGTTCAGGTCGTCGCGCGGATCCGGCTCCGTGTAGCCCAGCTGCTTGGCCTGGGTGACGACCTCGCTCCATTTGGCGGACGAGCTGCCCGACACCGGCGCAAACGTGTTGAAGAGGAACGACAGCGTGCCCGAGAAGACGCCCTCGATCCGCGTGACCTCATCGCCCGTCGCGACGAGGTCGCGCAGGGTCGAAATCACGGGGAGACCGGCGCCGACGGTGCTCTCGTGGTAGACGAGCGCCTTGCCTTCCGCCGCGGCGGCGAAGATGTCCTTCCACAGCGACAGGTCGGACGAAAAGGCCTTCTTGTTGGGCGTGACGATCGAGATGCCGGCGCGCAGGAACAGCGGGTATGCGCTGGCCAGCGCCGGGTCGGAGGTGTTGTCGACCAGGACGGAGCGGCCGGGGGCAGAGGAGAGATACGAGACGATCTCCGGCGGGGACAGAGGGCCCGATTTCGTCAGCGAAGGGTTCGCTGATGCTGTTTGCCAGTCTGCGGGGATGGCGGGCGAGTATGCCGGGGCGGGGGAGGTCAGGGTCTGCGAGGAGCGCGCCAGGAGGACGAGAGAGGGCGCATTGGGCAAGCGAGCCAGTTGGTTAAGGAATGCGGTGCCAACGCCGCCGACGCCTGGATTTCATCGAATTTCATCAGGGTTGTTTATTCATGAGAAAAGAGGGGAAGAATTTACCAATGACGCCGAGATAGATCGGTTTGGAGGACATTTTGTCAGCGGAGTAGATGAGAATAAGCGAATTCTGTCCGCAATTGATCTGTAAATCGAATATAGGATCTCGATTGACTGTATTCAATGAGTTTCAAAAGAACGACGAGACGACGAGGACAGACGAATTGTGTCGGCGATGTGGGCTGTTCTGCGGGGCAGATATACAATTACGCCAGTTGCCGTCTGATTGATTGGCGCTGCGATGATCGGAGCTGGCCCGCCCGCTGCGACACCGATTGGCCCAAGCTCCCGCAGAGTGACCGCTTGGGAAAGTTGCTTGCCTTGCTATCTTCAATAATAATCTCTGCCATGCGAGCATCTCTACTATAGGGAAGTTTTATCTATTCCTTTTACTATCCACAATGGCCTCCAAACCGCCGCCCTCGTCCGCCTCCCTCTACGGCATCCAGCGCCCCAAAAACACCGTCTCGCAGAAAGACCTGACCTCGTCGTCCACCCTCGCCTTCACCACTCATCTCTCTTCGTTAATCAACAAAGAAGCCGCGTCAAAACAGACCGGCGGCGCTGGCGAAGGATCCTCCGCCATCCGCGGGCGTGCTCGCCCCTCCAAGACATCAAAGTCCGACATCTTCTCCGTCCATAACAAGGGCGCACAGAAGCGCGCGGCGGTAGATGAGGAGGACGACGACAACCATGCACTACAGCAGACCCACAAGCGGACGGACGACATCGGCCAGGTGGATGCGGCGACGCTGCACCGCTCCAAACGCCGGATGGAGGAGAAGGCGCGCCTGTACGAGGATCTGAAAAAGGGCTATCATCTGGCGGAGGACAGCAGCGACGAAGACAACAGCCGGGACGACTACGTCGCGAGGATGCGGAGGAAGGAGAGGGAGGCTCTCGTCGATTTCGACCGCAAGTGGGCCGAGGAAGAAGCCGCGAAGAGGGAGCGCGGAGAAGACTCTGACGCGAATGATGAAGAAGATGATGAGGATGCGGATGAGGATGAGACGGGATCTCTGGTCGAGTATGAAGACGAGTTCGGCCGCACGCGGCAGGGCACGAGGGCAGAAGCCGCACGCGCTGCGCAGCTCAGGAGACAGCAACAAGGGGAGCAGGGTCAAGAGTTGCGCGATAGATCCCGGCCTGAGCGACCAGCAAACCTCATCTACGGCGAGACGATCCAGACGGAGGCGTTCAAGCCCGATGCGGCCGTGGCGGCGAAGATGGAGTATCTCGCCTCGCGACGAGACCGGTCCCCAACGCCGCCAGAGGCGACACACTACGACCCGGACGCCGAGGTGCGGACGCGCGGCACGGCCTTCTACGCCTTTTCGCGGGACGAAAAGCAGCGGGAGAAGGAGATGGAGGAGCTCATGAACGCCCGCAAGGAGACGGAGCGGGAGCGGGAGGCGCGCAGCGAGCGGAAAGCCGAGCGGGAGCGACTCAAGGAGGAGCGACGAAAAAAGATCCAGGAGCTGCGGGGGAAGCGCCAGGCGGAGCGATTCCTCGAGGGACTGGGCCAGGATCTGGCACAGACGTAGCTCACCTTTTTCTTCGCAGCATGCCTCTGAAAAATCAGCCTGCAGGACAGTGTATGTTAATCACGTATGACATGATACCCACGCCTGTACAGCTTATGAATGATGGCAAGATTTGTAATGTATGTACAGTATAAAATTACGTTGTTATTAATAAATCCAACTTTGATATGCATTCATTTGCAGTAGATATGAACATGAACATAGTAATACGTAGTTAAACATTCAACAAGAACAAGAAAGCATTGCATCAAACAAGCAAACCATATCATACCATATCATACCAATGATACCAATGATACCAGACCATACCAGCAGAGAACAAACAGGACAGAAAGGGAAGAAGGGAAAAAAAAACAACAAACCCGAAATAGATCGCGCGTGTCGAGTATAAAATTTAAAACAAAAAAAAAGCAAAACCAAAAACCAAACAATGAGAACCATATTATGAGCGGGTATTTGCAAATAATGGAATGGAACGAAATCCAAGAAAATAAAGAAAAAGTACAATACAGAAAAAAATTAAATCATTGCTCAAAGACGCTTTAAAAAAAAAAGGAAAAGAAAAAGAAATGGGAGCAAACTGATTAAGACGGACAGACAAACAGACAACAGACGGTGAGAAATCAACTCAACTAACCACGAGTGCCATGAATGCTTAACTGCCAATATCAATCATGAGACGGTATTTCAAGTTGAATGAGCCAAGAAGGGGGTAAAGAAAGGAAAGGAAAAAAAAAAAAGAAGGGGTAGGGGGGAGAAAAACAAAAGAAATGGAATGAGCGTGTTTGCGCGACTAAGTCAAATCAGATAGATACCCTCCCATGCATAGGCCAAAGGAGAAAAAAAGGAGAGAGAGTGCGTGTGAGTGCGTGTACGGAACTTTTGCCTCCGCGGCCGTAAATTCATCAAGGTATAGATGTCATGGGTGTCACAAAATTAGAAATGAAAAAAAGGGAGGGAGGAGGTATGTCGTTTGTCATAAGACCCATAGGATAGGATAGAATAGGAGGGAAACTCGTAACTTCGTGAATTCGTCAACTGGTCGTGATTCGTGACTCATGACTCGTGACTCGTGACTCGTTTCTGGGTTCTGTTCTCTCGGCAGGAGGGGTTTGATTAGGTCGTTCAGCGTCTCGCAAACATGAGCAGGTCCTCATTATTCATGGAGTTCTGTCGACTTGTTTGGTCATTCATCCCGAAAGAAATAGATTCAACAAAGACGTGTTTAACTAATGCCGGCGAGCTCATCGATGGTCTCGACGAAATCTTCGGCATCTGCATCATCGTCATTCGTCCGTTAGTTAGCAGATAAGACGAGAATGGTGATATCTTTCATCGCTGTGGAAACGCATATGCAACAACACACTGCGAGTACATACCAGAACGACTGGTGAACTTGAGAATGTACTCCCCCCGAGGCGTCCGTGGAGGCGTGTATTCGGCACAGAAAACAACGCGCCGGAGCTCGCTCACATGGATAACCTTGGGTCCGACACGGCGTAGCCACGCAGGTGAGCTGATGTGGTGCGTGATGAAAGCCGTCCAAACAGGCGCTCTAAGCGACGACATTAGCTTGAAGTTTTTTTTTTAATAATGGTCGTCTGCACGACTCACCTCTTCCTCTCGCCCTCGTACACAGAGGCCTGCAAGCGTACAGCCCCTGAACCGATGTCCCTGTAAACACGCAGCGCATGGGGATCGCGCCCCTCGAGGATAAGACTGTAGACACGCGCCGTCGGCATGAATAACTGTGTACAGTCCACAAGACAGCTGGATGATCAACGTACCCGCCAAACATCTCCTCCTCATCATCCAGTTCGTAATCCCGAATGTCCTGGACTGGCTTGTGGAAATCCTGAGACCGAAGGGCGAGGAACGTGCAAAAGAAAATCACCATTTCTAGTCATCTAGTTAGTAGACAAGACAATATAGAAATCGGGCTCTACTTACTTTCAATGGTGTAGAATCGGAGATTGAGCCACGGAACCAGCTCCAACCCAGACCGGCGTCTTCGACATAACCGCAGGCATGCGCCCACACGCTCCACCTCCAGCAGGTTAAGCGGAAGACAGAAGTACTCGCTCGCCCGGCTGGTGTGGCGAACCTTGCACACGATGCGCGCTCGATGGTCATCCTCCCTGACGTAGAAGTAGACCGACAGATTCGACTCGGGCTCGAAGGGCCTGCAATATTGTTAATTAAACACCCACGAACGACTATAACTAAATCAACCTACAAGTACAGAACTTCGTCAAAGCCCTGGTCAAAGAGCCATTGCTTTATATCGGGTGTCACCTTGCCGAAACATTTCGAGCTGCCCCGCATGTTGGTGAACCATGAATTGATAGTGGAATGCTTCCTCGTTATCACTCACCTCTGCCCGCTATAGGGAATCCGCGTAACCGAGTTATCATCCGAGAACACTTTTCTCGCCCAATGATCATTCAAGATAGCCGAGGAGATGTTGGACCGTGTCGCGGTCGAGTTGGACGTCGTCGGTGAGCCTGGCACATCGGGGACATACGGCGGCACGTCTTGGGACGAGGCAGAAGGAGACAACGGGGCCGGAGCCGTGGAATCCGATAGAGGAAACTGGGGCGATCGAAGAGCCGGTCGCGCTCGTTCGTAGGATCGACGCCTCCCCGGACCACGGCTCTCAACGGGGGCTGCAGGCTCAACGCTATTACTCCCAGACCAGTTGGCCCCTTCCAGTGTCAGAGCTCCCAGTTGCGCCGCGAAGCGGCCATCTTGCTCGGCCAGGAGAGTGGTTATACTGCTACGAAGGTCTGCCATGAAGGGAACGTCGGGAGATTTACTGTTCCAGCGCAAGTCAGTTAGTATTTGCTGATGGTACACTGCATCAAGGATATTTTATGTACTCTTGCATCAGGTCTTCCAGTTCCTTCAGGAACATCTTATACTTCCTCAACCGTCGGCTGAGGGAGTAGCTGCTCTCCTCCTCGAAGAACGAGCACAGGTCGAGCCATATGCGCTTATAGGAGCCCCGGCTGACAGTTCCCCTGGCGTCGAGATGGCCAAAGACCTCGAAGATATTCTCAAGCGTATAGTGCAGGCTGGACCGGACCAGCTCCAGATCGGGCTTGACGGCTGGGAGATTATGGCGATACGGGCGCGAGACGGCGAGCTCATCCAGGCTAGTCAGCGTTGCACTGATCGCGTACAGGTCAGACACCAGACCCGTGATCTCGGCAGTATGTTCCGGCAGCGGATCACGAAACTGCATAAAACCGGCAGCGATGTTCTCTGCGAACTCGGCCGTCGTGCGCAAGTCCATACTTGCGGTCGCGATGTTAAGCCATCTGGCGCATGCGGGGTAGAAGGAAGAGACCCGATCGGTGGCGCTTTCATGAAGGTCTTCAGACCGCTACCATGATTGAGAAGAACGCGGAAAGTCAGAGACAGGCATGAGAAATCATACTGTTTCCTTTTTCTCGTGCGGCACGACAAGGGCGGGCAGGACGGTGGGGAGTGCCAGCAAAACGAGGGTATAGAACTATGCTTCTATAAGCGCGATTAGGCCGGAACCCGCATCCAATTACTCCCAGCAATAACTCAGCAGGCAGGAATTGGGATATGGTCAGTGCCACAAGTCAGCGTCTAATTCCGCGGTGATTTGCTTGAGGCTTTGAAAAAGGTAACGCAGAGGGAGAATGGCAGACTGCCTTAGCGTGTTGACGTGTTCATCCTGCCCACCGAAGCAGCGACCAACCCAATAGGAACGGCGCTGGCAGTCGTACCAGCGAAGGCAGCCTAGGCGCCAGCGGAGAAGGCCTTGTGCTCTAACACATCAGCAACAATATCAATTCGGTAACCTGGCACGAGTAGAGGGGAATTGCTGATTAACTTCTGGTTTTATTCTCAAGACCCTGCGGTGACTTCCGATCTGGCAGGACATCGTCTGCCTACTCTGACAGAGACCGCCAAAAGCATCCACTTTTTGTTGCTGAAGACTCCCTTACAGCGAATCGACACATATCGCTGGTCCAGAGCTCACCAGTGGACACGAGAGAGACCACGCCGGTGCTATCACGGGTACAGGACCAGCTGACAACAAGCTGCACATGCCGTGCAGAGGGCTTGGCATTGCTATGCTCGAATGGTCGCATCTGCGTTTGCACTGGCTGGTTGAGTGTCGAGTGACGAGTAATAGTAGATAATGATATCGAGAAGCTCTGCATCACGGGCCCCGCAGCACTGGAATGACAAGCACGAGGAGGATTCCAGGCCTTGTGGATCCCAAGAACCTACTGAGTATGGTAAAACTAAAGTAAGTACAGAGAGCTCGTAGACTCCTCCAGACCTGACCCTACATAGGTGATGTGCAGGCTCGACCACGCCAGCTGCTGGAGCTCTGTTGCTGTTGACCCACGATACGCCTTCCTTTCTCTAAGACATACTGCTTCATGGGAGACAGCTCAATGGTCTCATAGCCAACCAACCTTTGTGGCCTCTCATAGTTGTATAGGACAGTTTATAGCAGTACTAGCAGTCAGTGACATGACATCATGACAGCAGTGTTTCTTCACTTCCAATGTGGAGATATAAAGGAGACGTTCTTTGTCGATGTAGAGACCCTGTCAATTTGATCGTGATCAATGTCTGCTCCAAGGGCAAAGTGAGGCCTGAGGCCATCACTAGCACCTGAGAATTTTGACTCCTAGCTACTCCGTATAAGGTCCCCAGTCCCCATTCTCCCAGGTTGAGGCCCCGGATCGACATGATCTGGCTGCCTCGAGAGAATCGCCAGTTGCCTTGGGCACCCCTCTGAGCCTATCGGGAATGTCGTGAATCTTTTCTCCGACGCGTCGGCCGTAAACAAAGAAGCGCGACGGCGTGGCCCGCCATCCCGGGAGCTTGGGCCAGGAACATGAAAAACCATCGGAAGCTCCTACGAGGTAAGACACATAAACCCAAAGCCTTCGCACATCTTTTCACGCGTCAACACGGGCACGAGATGAGATTGAAGCGACTAAGTCTACAGCAGTCTTATCTGTCCCTCAATGTGCTTCGTATCTTGTCGCGTATTCGGCGCTGCACGTCCTGCGCGACCGCGGCATCGGGCCCTTGCAGACTCCCAGATCCCCGAACCCGTCCGAAATAGAAAAAAAAAGATTTCCCATTAAGAAAACCCCGCATGAAGAAAAAAAAACAGATAGCGCGAGTACATGAAACCCGTCATCCCATACCAGAAACCATTTGAGCTAGGAAAAACAAACGAATACAGGACGAAGAAGCGGAAAAAAAAGACACAGAGAGATGAACGCCATTGCATTAATATTGGCAGGGTGGGCTACCCTGGATAGTCTGTCTAGGCGGATTCCTCATCATCATCGGCAGCCTGGCAGAGACGGTCAGTATAAGGCTTGTGCTTGGCCACCGGGAAGGGTCTCGCCTACATTGTAGCTGGCCTTTTCGTCTTCATACCGCTTCTTGTCGGCCTGGGCCTTTTCCTCATAGGGACGGCGCTCCTCGTCGCTCAGAGCCTTCCAGCGCTCACCCAGGATCTTGCCAACTTGGCCTGGAAATCACAGTTAGAGAGCAGCAAGACATCATGGAATGGGAAGACCAACCGAAGGAAATGCCAGGGTTCTGCTCACGGACGGCTTCACGCTGCTCGTTGGCGAAGAACATATAAGCGGAGAGACCACGCTTGGGGGCATTGGGGTCTGCGACACCAGGTTAGTAGGTTGCGGCAGAGTCGGCGTCATTGAGCGACGTACCCTTCTTCTTCTTCTCGACACCGCGAGACTTCGTCTTGCGAGTGGTCTTTTCCTTCGGCATGGTGACTATACAAAGCAGTCAAGTGATTAGCAGTCGATTCCAGCGTGATAGCAAGTCAATTGCCCGTCAAATCAACTGGAGACGTCTATGCGATCCATAAAAACAAAGGGGAAAAGGGGGCAGGATGGGTGGTGGGCAGATGCGCGTCATGGGGGATGCGTCGGGATGGTTGGTGTTGCGGCGCGCGGCTCCAAACATGCATGCGATCGCGTTTCCCAACCAAAGAAACACCAAGAGAGGAAAAGTCAGGAAAAGGAGCCACTCACAAGAAATTAATGCAAATACAGGAAATTAAATGCGAAATTGATTTTAGGGAATTGACTATATGGCAGGAAGCATGGCGCTGGTTAGTGACGGGGCTCGAGGGCTGGGTGCAGATGCGCGACGACGAGAAAGCATTGAGATGAAGAATAATGAAATCATCACGCGTAGAGGAGAGCAAAGACAGAGAAAAAGAAGCAGGAGTGGTGGGAGTTGGGGGGTGGTGGACGGGGGCGAGGATACGGCGCAGGAAGGGAAACGGATGTTTATGAGGGAGCTCACCTATACAGAAGCGCGCAGTACCTGGTTTGTATGGGAGAGTTGTATGGGGAGAACTGGGTGAGAGGGAGAGGGAGGGAGGCGGCGGTAGTAGAAGAAAGAGAGAGCAGAGCGAGCAGCAGCGCAAGAGGGGGCAGCCGCAGCCAGGGCAGCCAGGCCTAGAAGGTAAGGGCTCGCTCGATTACACCGAGAGCCACCTGCTGCCGGGCAAGCGCCGCTGTCACTGGCTGCCGCCGCGACAGAATGGGCGTATGGTGCCGTACCGTACCGTACCGTCACATGGCCAGCGGCCGCCGGCAACGGCCTCTGCAGTGGGTGGGCTGCGCGTCTGGGCAGTCGGCAGCCGCTGGTCTGTATGGCAGAACCACACAATGCCCTTGCCGCACCCGGCGCGTTCTGTCACGTACCATACCAGGCCATTACGTACAGAACCGCCTCTGCGCACAACACGCGCAGCACCGCACACCTCGACCGCCCACTGATGACCGACCAAAACACCCTCGAAGTCGAGCAGGTTCAGCTCTGCCACTGGTATGGCCGCAGGTCCCGTGCCGAGCCTAGGTACGGCTGCCGTCCTGGATACAGAGCACAGAAGCCAGCATCCGCCACAGAATGTACGTTACAGAATCCAGAGCTGGGTGATAGAACACGTCCCCTGCGTCCTCTCACCGGAAGTGCAGTGCATTACGCTGATGCGGTCTGCCCCCAAGTCCTGATCTTAGCATCAGAACGCCTGAGGATTTACGTTTAGGCCGATTTGATGAGGAAAAGGTCTTCTCTCAAAGTGCAATTGGGCCGAGTTACGCTACAGGAGCCCATTTTACGTGATGTACTGTACCGTACCGACTGATACCGCCTGGCCAGGCAGTATGAGCAGAGAACCCGCACCAAAACCAACACCCACGACCAGATTCGCCTGACCTTGTTTCTTTTCTGCTTTTCATTTGGCGCATTCGGCTCATTAAGTAAGATCGTTGGTGCTGGTCCCCCAAAGCCTGGACGGTAGTATGGAGCCTAACGCGGGCCTGCACGCCGTGACCTCCGGCCCCCTCTGGTAAACAATAATAATGTCAATTTAGCAGAGCAGCAGAACTTTATGGCCCTTGGTTGGTAGACACGCAACTCCCCAGGAGGTACTCGTCACACTGATTCCTACCTATCTTGCTCAGAAGCTTCAATATAGTTAATAGTCGGTGGCTCTGCTGCGTAACTTGCACTGCTTGGCTTTTATCTTTTTCTATGGGCGCAGTTCGTCCTTGCTGCTACCAACCTAATCTGCTCGAAGCATATTTCCCCCATCTTCAATAATGCTGAACTATAATTACAATAATGCGACCCTGGGCTAGTTTTATGGTGAGGTAGGCTGAAGAAGCTTGCTGGTCTGAACTTTCGGGCAGTGTAAGACGCAGCACGCCCTGCCCTTCTTCTCTTCGAGTTTGGTCTGGCTTTCCTATCCCAGTTGGAAATCATTAATAATCATGCATTACTTAACTATTGTTATTAACTTACTTTGGTCACTTCTGCCGACAAGTTTTGGGGTGTTAATGCCACACACGTTCCAGCATTCCTTACGCTGGCAGCCAGATCGGAAGAGGCAAGGAAGTACGCAAACAGTCGAGACAGAGTTGGTGTCATTGGCGGCGCGGGCGCTCTCAGTCTTCTCAAGCCTTTCCTTCTAAACTTACCAGATGCCCACTCAGCTTGCTCGAGGCCCAGAAACCTCCGCTAGTGAGTGGATTTCCTGCTCCGTTAATCCTGGTTTCCCTGCATCCATGATAAGACTGTTGAGGTAATTGATCCAAGTCTGAGACCATCGGCACCACCTCAACCGCTCACGCGCTTCTTCTGCCGAGGTTTTGTCCCGACCCACGACGATCTGATACACTAGTAGCACGCGCGACAGGGAGAGGGAAATTTGTCATTATTTTTGGCAGTTTGGGAATCGGAGCTGCAGATCGGACGGCGTGGAGGGACATCAGATTTATGTCACATGCAGGGCCGTAAGCAACCAATTAGGAGCTGCATCCAGAGCCTTGGTAAAGTTGCCCAAGTAACGAAGGCTAGTCTCGTAGGGCTACATATTAGCTGCCCAGGAACGGATTAGAGAGGCTTAGCAAATGAATACTCCTAGATGTCGATTTTCCCGTAGATTAATCAGAAAGAACAAAGGAGGACCGGGGGAATAAATCAATCTATGGGCAAACTGCTGAATTGGTAAATCAAATCACTAGGCTAGATCACCGATATTGAAAAATTTACGAAGCAAAGAGCATAATAATACATATAGTATTATGCTTCAATCCGACTCGTCCAGCACAAGTTTACGGAGCGTGTCATCTCGTGCCCAGTCGACTCCACTGCCCACAATGACAGCACTGACCACGCCTTTGATGACGTCCCACTTGGCCCGGCTCTTCTTGCGGTCTGCTTCAACCTCTTCTATTTGCGCTTTGAGTGTCGCATCGGTGATTTCCTCCCTCCACGAAGACTCCTGCCGCGTCAGATCCAGAAGCTCGCGCACAAGCTCTTGGTTCCTCTTCGTCACGCGCAGATTGTCAACTTCCGCGTTGGACAACGCCTCTAGCGTTGCAGCATGGGCATTTGCCAGGTTCTCGTGGATCAGGGAGAGCAGGTCGCGTCGGTGGATGAGAGGCAGGAGGGCCCTGCAATAGAGACGAGTTAAGACAGACATCCCATTGAGAGAAGATACCATAGCAGTACAAACCTCTCGGCTGGTGACGCGGCTCTCAGGTGAACTGCCTTCAGACTAGGATCGGTCATGAGAACGGTCTCGACCGCCTTCCTCCTGACTGAATATGTAGCTCTGGCTTCTAGAAGCTCGCGTTCCGCGACCCGGAGCTGCTCTTCCACATCTTCGCCGCTGGGCTCCTCCAGATCTAAAGATCGCCGTTAGTCAAGGGACATCGAACCCAAATGATGCGGCTATTGACTCCGTACCTTGCTCGAGCACGGCTTGCTCCAGCTCCAGCTCCTGGATCTGGTCGTAGAGGCGCAGGATCAGCGTCTCCTTATCGGATAACGACAGGGCATCGCGGCGGTCGTCGGCTGCCAGGTCCAGCAGCGCAGACTCGGCGTCGTCGAGGAGGGCCGGATAAGAGGTGCGTTGCGCACCTTCATTGGATGCCATGGACTACGGGTGCCATCCAGAGTCAGCGCGAGGCATCGTGTGATCTCCGCTGCTGGTTCCAGAAGACAGGAAGATGTCATTCCTGGCGCCGCACGCGGGGCGGTCGGCAGCCCCGGTGGGCCTAGCAACAGGCTCGGAAACGCCCGCTAAACCCTAGTTGGCGGGGGAGCTGCGTCAGGTTGCAAGGCACCCGACAGCTTCGTTATCGTCACCGACTTTCAAACTCTCCCAGACCATCGCATCGGACAGCCCTGGGTGGAGTGCTCAGTCTGGGAGACGGCAATGTCGTTGCACATCTACATCGCTCACACGGGTGAGCATTTGCTTGCTGACCCTGTGTCGTTTGCCTCGTATGTCTTCTTCCCTGTGCAGTGATGCTAGGCGCTCTCCGCCGATGGAATGCAAGCTAACGCCATCGCCTGCTGTTCAGCCCAGATGCGCTCCGTTCATGGATCGCTCGCAATACATCCATCTCCCCGCAGAGGCAGATCTTGATGACTGCCCGTGGGAAAAATGTCAAGCTGCAGACGCTGGCTACGGAGGTAGGAACGCTACGAAGGCCCTATCCTTGACACTGGATAGCCTTGGATATTGACCGGCAATAATAGAACGAGATTTTCGTCTACGATAGGCAGTACGTCAGCGAGCCTGGCAATGTTGAGCTCCCGGAAATCCCTCCTCCGCCACCGTTGAAAGTAGACAATCCTCCTGACACCCTTGCGGATCAGAATGACCTCCAAGCATGGCGGAATCTCTACATGGCCAGGAGGACGTGGGCGTTGAGTCTAGCGGATCGTTGCATCCCGATCGACGAGGCCATCCAGGAGCACAACGAGCGAACGGACATCATCCACAGGGCTGTTGGTGTGGCGCTGGAGAATCTCAAGTCTCACGTGGCCAACTTGGAACACAGGTTTCAAGAGGCTCAGGCCTGGGCGAACGATCTCCTCAAGGAACAGAAAGTTGCGCTTGATGGATGGCAACGGGCACTGGAGAAGCTGGAGAGTATTCCGGCGAGGAAGGATTTCTCCTTTCTTGGGCGACCGTCTACGCCAAAGAAGGGTAAAGATCGCTCCACAGGGACGTTACAGGATTTTCTGGACATAGATGAGGTTCGTCGCGCGGCATCGCAAGGAGTAGCCGTGTCCCAGCGTTTCGCCCGTCGAGTAGACGAAGTGGAGAAGGCTGTCAGCAACATCGCATCAGACACTCAGCTTTTGTTGAATCAAGCGCAGCCCCCTCACATCGACAGCGTCGATGGGCTGTTGGAGGAAATTGAGACTCTGGCCAAAAAGATCAGCTCCGACTATGAGCACGTGTTGGGGCTGCCCAACAATCAGAAGACTTTAGCAAGCATTTCCAGAATGGCTCTGGGCCATACTAAAGACCTATTACCCTCGCTGTTAGAGATCAGCCTAGAATTACAAACAGGCCTGGAACAGGCCGTACGTTACCGCAATGCAGCAATGAAGGCCGCGATATCCCATTTGCGGACCGTATCGGCCCTCGAATCGCGCCTCGCGGAAGTGCAGGCACAGATTGCCAACCTTGATGTTGTTGACGGTGACGTTTTTGAAGTCCTCTATGCGGTCTTCCGTATGCCGGTTGTCTACGGTTCCGTGCTGATTGAAGCGGTGCGACGCCGTGAATGGAGTGAGAAGTTGAAAGCAGACTCCCTTACTCTCGCAGAGGAGATGGCCGTGTTTAGGGACGAAGAACAGCGTCGAAGGAGAAAATGGATGAAGAGCACGGGAGATCTGGTGTCGCTCCCTGACGACACTACTCCTGGTCTCGAGATTAATCTACAGGGACAGGAGCGCGAGTGGCCAGACGTGTCTCGCAAGGAGATCGAATCGTATATCGAAACGCTCAAGTCCAAAACTGGAATGACCGCTGTGGTCGAGGAGTTGACTCGTCTCTACGCGGATCTTGACGCTCCGACTCGACAGCAAAGGCGGCGGGCAAAGGCTTTCAAGCATGGCAGTGTTATTGACGTGGGACGCAGCTCGCTCTTAATCCGGGGTGACGATATGGTTCGCAGTTTGAGAGAAGAGAAGGCCAAATTGGAGGAAAAGTTAAAGGGCTCGGAGAGCCGGATCCGCAAGCTCGAGGATCTCCTTCATCGCCAGAGTCACATTACTCGACCTGTTAGCGCTAATTTTGGTTCTGACGTTCCTCCTTCTCCAGCTTCACCGCTTCCCGACCCTCTTTCAAGGCGATCTTCTATATCTTCTAGACGAATGTCATCTAACCAATCTCCGGAAGATAAGGCCCTAATCCAACGGATTGTGACCCTCGAAGCAGAGCTACAGGCCGAGAGAGAAACCG
Source organism: Rasamsonia emersonii CBS 393.64 (assembly GCF_000968595.1). Classification (NCBI taxonomy): domain Eukaryota; kingdom Fungi; phylum Ascomycota; class Eurotiomycetes; order Eurotiales; family Trichocomaceae; genus Rasamsonia; species Rasamsonia emersonii. The sequence continues at coordinate 40,678 of NW_013563166.1, forward strand.
TTCAAAGACTTCAGAGAGAAGCTCATGTCGAGCGTCAGTCCACTACAGACAAGATGCAAGAAGTACAATCGACGAAGGAGGATCTGATCAAGAATCTCGAAGCTAGACAACGAGAATTCGAGGATGAGCGCAGGTTCCTCGAGTCTGAAGCTAAGAATCTCAGAATTCGTGTCGAAGAACTTGAGGAAGAACTTTTTCGCGTCCTTGATCGTCACGATCACGAGAAGCAGGAGGCAGATGAACGTACCCAGAAACTCGAGGAGGCTCGAGCCAACGCTGTGGAAGAGTTGGAGAAGGCAAAGGCTCAGGTCGAAACGCTGCAAAACGACTATTCCTCAGAAAAGAAACGAGCGGACCGTCTAAATGACGAGGTCCAGACTCACAGAGACCGAATTTCGCAACATGAAGTGACGATTTCGGAGCTCCAAAAACAAATTGAAGATCTGAACAGGCAAAAACAGGAGGATCTTAATGTGCTTCAGACAGCGCACGCCCATCTATCACCGGAAGGCGCCGCACCATCCGACTTCGCTGCACTGGTCAAAGCGATCGAAATCCTCTCCGAAGGGTTAGCAATCCATGCAAGAAACTCGGAAGACACTGCTGCAAAGGTAGCCTCTGAAAAGAAGGAGTTAGAAGTGAAGTTACAGCAGTTGGAAGCCGACGCTGAGGGGTTGCGGAAAGTTGTGGAGACACGAGAGTCGGAAGTCTCACAACTCCGCAACGAGCTGTTGCAAGAAAGGTCGCAGATTTCAGTTCTTAAGGCTGAGCTTGGAGAGGAACGGGCACAGCTTCATCAGTTGCGAACGAAGTTTGCAGCTGGGGAAACTGGTTCTGAAGTACTGCGTGAACGCGTTGCGGAGGAGGAGCGGAAGGTGGCCACTTTGTCCCAGAAGCTCATCCAACTAAATGCACAGGCTCACAATGCGGAGGAGGAACTTCGGGAGTGCCAGGACAAGATCCAGGCTCTTCAAGAATCAGAGCAGCGAGCTCTTGCTCTACTGGAGGCCCGTGGATCAAGGGCTCAGGAAATTTCCCGAGAACTTTATGCCCAGGCAGAGAAGCTTGGACGCATGCTGGAACAACTCGGGTTCGCACTTGTCCGACAAGATGATAACATTACTGTCCAGAGAGCCTCCAAGGTCAACAGTTCTTCTGGTGCGGGCGAAAGTCTGACGGCTTCCGGAATCGCCTCCGTGCGACCCGACCCAGCACTGCTGAATTGGATTAATAGTGAAAATCCAGAAGACGAAGCTAGCAAGTTTGCCGGGTTCGTCGAGTCCCTGGCGAAGTTTAATGTTGAGGTCTTTAGCGAAGCAGTGGTCAAGAGGGTGAAGGACATCGAAGTCCTTGCGCGGAAATGGCAAAAGGAAGCACGCGGATATCGGGACAAGTATCATCGTGCCCAGAGTGAAGCTCACGACAAGATCGCGTATCGATCGTTCAAGGAAGGAGACCTGGCCTTGTTCCTCCCGACGCGCAACCAAGCCATTCGGTCCTGGGCCGCTTTCAATGTGGGTGCGCCGCACTACTTCCTGCGTGAGCAGGATGTGCACAAGCTCTCCACTCGAGACTGGTTACTGGCTCGAATCACCAAGGTCGAAGAGCGAGTCGTTGATCTCTCCAGGTCCATGAATGGCGCCAACCCGGATCGCCGCTCGATGGGCGAAGCCAGCGACGGCGCATCCTTTGACGACGAGAATCCGTTTGAATTATCTGATGGCCTCCGCTGGTATCTACTGGACGCCACAGAAGAGAAACCGGGAGCTCCCAGCACTCCAGGCCTAGGCAAGAGCACCGTGGCATCGGCGCATGTTGATGCCAAGGGCAGCATCCGCCTCAAACGCCCGTCGGCCGGTGGAAACGTGGCCAAGACGCTGACCAAGAGCCTGGACAGCCGTCGAAACAGTTCTGCTTCCAAGAAGGGCGCTCCCGCTCCTGCGTTGCCATCTGGCGAGTCCGCTGGGGACAATGTGCAACCCGCCGAGGCGGATAGCGGATCTCAGCCTCGGGAGTCGGCTCCTATCTTTGATGAGGTTCGCCGAGACCTGCTGCGGAGATCTTGAGATCTTCGTCAATTCTGTACGTGGTTCGGAGGTGACTAACAGACCCACAGGCACAGGGCATGGAACGGGAGCACGAGCCTCGATCGCAACAGAACACGCCTGCGTCGCCTTCTTCGGCACGAGCAGAAGCAGAGACTGCCTCTAGCAGTTCATCACCGAGTAAACGGTCGTCACTGAGGATTCGACCATGGGAGAAGCTTTGGTCATTGGATTATCGTCTAGAGAGTGGTAAATAATATAATAATTGACCGAACGAAGAAGGCTGGGGAGAAAGAAGAAAAAAGAGATCAGCTTTGAGAGGCGGAAAATGAATCAATTTCATCACGACTACTGGTTTGGTCTTCCCTCAAGTCGGTAAGACATGATATTGATGATGATGATCTTGATGTTTTCTGACTGTCATGTTGGTCCTTTTTTGGGAGCTTGTCACGCTTGCCTTCTGGTCGGTCTCTTGTGTTCTTTTTTTGTGAGAGATACCCATTTTCTTGTTCTCTTTTTTTGTGTGTTTCATTGGGAATGGCAATGACATTAGAAAGAAACAATGGCTTTTTTCCTTTTTTTTTTTTTGTAGAATCTTGATGATGATAGGTATATAGATAGGGAATAGGAAAGAGAAAAGAAAGTCATCTCTATAATAAGAAGGAACCAACTAATTATTCTCGCATGATGCGTCCGTAAAACGTAAACGTCTATCTATATATAATATATAAAATACATTAAAAAAAAGAACAAGCAGGGGGTCTCGTTTCATTCCTCATTGACCAGGACTCTATCTATGTCAGGTGTATATCTCCTTCCATCCCGCCAACTTCCTGCCAGAAACGAGAGAAATCAACGTTTTCGGCTTCGAACATCTCCTTGGCCTTCAGCATGGCGCTGCGTTGCCGCTCCGGAGTGAAACCGCCCGGCTGGGTGCTCTCGAACTGGATCATTTCGACCCATCGGAAGAAGAGGTCTTCCTTGCCCATTGAGGCCAACTTCTTCCGGAAAGCGAGGATCTTGTCGCGCTGCTGCTCCTTCGCCTTGGACTCCTCGTCGGCGACCCGCCAGATCAGCCAGCCGTCGTCGTCCGTGTGGACCAGCACCGCCGTCCGGAACTCGTCCAGTTGGATGCCCTCGCCCTTCCGGGTCAGGTCGATCAGCCGGTGGGCGCGCACCATGGCGTCGTAGTCCAGATCCCAGTTGGCGTCCACGAGCAAGAAGCCGCTCTTCTTGACCCTCTCGGGGGATACGGCGGGCACGACCTTCTCCCGGACCGTCTTCTCGTCGTCGTAGATCCAGCGGTTGCGCACCAGTTTCTGGCTCCAGGGTTTGCGACTCTGACGGACGACAACCTCCCGGTCCCGGAATCCGATGGCGCGGCGCCATTTCACGGGGCCCCGGATGAATCGGATGGGCCAGCCGAGAAACAATGTGACCAAGAAGTAGTCAATGGCGAACATCACCGTCCGCCGGAGGATGTGGCCCCAGAACTCGTTCCAGGAAATCACCGATGTGTCAACGCTCATGGACGTGGTGAAGCCGAGGGCCGTGGCCACGAGAGCTGGGTAGACGAAGGCGCCCTTGTAGACGCGGTACGCGACGAGCAGGAGGATGGCGGTGTTAAGGAGCACGGGGACAATGAAGAGCTGCTTCTTGAAGTCGGGAGGATGGGTGTCGATATGGATGAGGTAGATCTCCTGGGTGGAGAGCGGCTCGAGGAACGGCTCGAGGATGGAGGGAGCCTTGACGAAGGGAGTGAGAGGTTTTTCGGAGGAGGATGAGTAGGAGGATTTGTCCTTTCCGGACCGTTTCGTGGCTTTGGCCATGTTGATGCTGATTCTGAGTGATCTCCTCTGTTATCCAGCAGAACGGTGGTGCAAAGGCGGTTCAAATGGATATGGGTATAGGTATCCAGGAACGGACTGGATGGTGAAATAAATGCCAGATGGCCAGTGAAACAACAATCAGCAGGAAATCTTCATGGCAAATAGCTGTCTGTCACCTCGAGGAGGAGTGAGCGTAAGAAATGCAGGACCCTGATCCTGCTGTGTCCCTTCGGATGGTCAGTATAGATGTCAACCACAACATGGGCAATGTCACATGCGTGTCGTTATTCCCACCTGCAGTGTTTCAGCCAGTCTGTGCTTTTTGCAAGGCTGTCTTCCTCCTCTGGGTTAATTTGTGAAGAAGAAGCGTCTCAGTAGTTGGTGATGATCTCCACGTGCCAGTTGGGAGGATCGCCAATCGGCGGGCGCTCCGCCCGCTCCAGAACTAAGTTAACTCCGATGTTTGGCAGACTAATCATTATCGCAGAATGATCGCTTGACGCGACTTTGTTTGGTCTCCCCTCCATTCCCTGGAACAGAGGCACAGGCTGTCCCCTCCCGTGAATTCGCTTTGTTCATCATGTTTCTTATGGGTGTTCTCCTCTAGCAATGTCCCCTCCCGACAGCACGACCAACCGTGCCTTTTCTCGTCGCCGCGACGACGAACTGCAACACAACGCCTCCCCTTCGCCTTCTCCCTTTCATCGAGCGCGCCGGAACCGCGGCCTTGACGAGATCGATACCTCACGTATACCCAGCCCGACGTCGAAGAATGGCGCGCGGCCCCGGAGGGCTTTTGGCCAGACCAGGACATTGAAAGGCGCGTTCGAAGCGACGTCGCGCCCCATGACGATGGCGGACGGAGACGACCAAAACACCCCGCCTGTTCCTCCAGCGGGGCGAACTCCAAGTCCCCGGAGCAGGCGACAACGCAATCTTTCTGTGCCGTCGCCCTTGGCGGAGGTCACCAGTCCTCCCCCGGGAGAGCTGCTGGAGACGTACCGGCGGATCAACGATGCAGATGATTTGGCGGATTTGGTTTCGCAGGATGAGATGGACCTGCCATCGGATCCCTCACGACGGCGAGAAAGAGGAGGAGGGCTACGACGTCTGTCGCCAGTGATAGACCAGGGTCAGGAGGAAGACGAAGACAACTTTGGTCCCGGTCTGAGTTTCCTGGACGACGTCACGGATGACTCGATGCGCAAGAAACTGGCGAACCACGTGCGAGACGAGGAGCGCCTGAAACGCGTCGTGTCCAGAGAGTCTCCGGTCTTCAGCAAGGCCAAAGTCGGTTCCAAAGCCGCCCTGTCTGCGGAGAATCTGCAACGGCGCTACCGGGAACGTGAACAGGAACAAGAAGAGGAGGTGGAGGATTCTGATGATGGTCCAAAGCCTGGGCTCAACGTTCCCAAGAGCTGGGCTAGCCGGTCAAGAAGCCATCGAGCGTGGTTGGATAGCATCACGCGAAAGAATGGGAACACTCCACGAGAACGGGAATCCAAGCGCTCCGTAGAGCGAGAGGTGGATGCTGATATCGACTTTACTGCCCGCTCACTCCAGGTTTCCAACAGTCCACCCGTGCGACAGAATCTGAAAGACCGTGAGAAGGACGCAGAGAGTACCACTAGGACGGCGAGTCCCAGAAATGATCCGATAAAAAGTGAGCTGCAGGAGAGCCAGCCTTCTACGGAAGGTGAAGCAATCCCCAACACGCCGATCGTGGTCTACAAGGCTTCGCCTAAGGACAAACCACCCAAGCCCCGGAGTGATTCGCGCGAACTCCTTCGCAAACTGGCTCGAGCCGAAAGTCCCAGTCAAAGCAGCACACCGGAGCAACCAAAGCCTCCAGAGAAAAATACACTCCCCGACAAGACACCCGTCGTCATCGGAGCGTGGGTGGATACTCCTATGACGGAACGAGCAGCCGAGTCGACAGAAGACTTATCGAGGGAGATTGACTCTCCGAGCAAGCCTGGTCCTAAATCGAACGCCGTCTCCGCAACAATTTCTACTGATACTACGCCTCCCGAGAGCAATAACAATAGCTCTCTGGTTCCTTCATTGCAATTACCGGATAAAAAACCTGAAACGGAGCCCAAGCCACAGCCTAAGCCAGAGACCAAGCCGGAAGTAAAGACAGAGAAACCGAAGCCAGAACTGGTCAAGCCCAAGCTGCCCAAGAGCGCCTTGGAGATGGTTATTGAGGACGCCAAAGTGAACGGGAACCCGCTCGTACTGGGGGATGACACCATCAATTCCCTCCAAGAGATCTTGGACGGCGAAGACAAGCACGCTTCACCCGGAAGTGAAAGTGAGAATGCTGTTGCCGAATCCAAGAGAGAGAGTGATGATGCCGTCGCTGGGATAGATGCAACGGATTCTGAGCTCGCACAGCATCAGACGGAGACGGAGACGCAGAGGCAGCCGGCAGAAAAGGACACTGAATCGCTCGACCGAATGAACTCGAAGCTGCAATCCCTCATCCACAGTATCCACGATGCCAGAACGGGGCTTGACGGGCTCGAGCAGCACATCTCGCCCGGGGGCAATGCCGACTCAAAACAGCGAGAAGGACACTGCGAGACGTGCGGCGCCCACGACGACGGACGCGTCTACGTTTCTATTCCTCTGCCACGACTATGGCGCCGAGATCCCGTCTCGCAACGCATCCACCTCACCTACCAAGGCTGGGGTCTCCTTTCCGTTATCATCTGGTACATATCCGAGAGCACGATGTGCGACTACTACTGCCATCCCACCGTCGCCGAGGTGTGTGACGGCTACTGCCTGAGGCCGGACGCGCCGCGATTCCCCTTCACGATCCCGACCATGCTCTGGCGCTGGTCGCACCTGTCGGTCATCCTCTCGCCATTGTGGACGATCGTCGTCGCGCTCTTTCGCCTGCTGGCGCAACTACTAGGGTTATGGGATGGGTACGTCGACGAGATTCCAGCGCTGGCCGACACGCCGATCGGCAGTAATAGTTATTATCATTATGGCGGCGGAATCCTCCCCCCTAAGATAGTGACAACTACTGCTGCTGCTGCTACTTCTCCTTCCACACCGACCATCCTCCAAAATATGGTCCCAGACAGAAGCGGTAGTAATAGTGGCGGTAAAGGTGAAAGATGGTACGGGGACGGGGATGATGGCCTTACCATGGATAATGACGAAATATTGTAACCCTAGCCCTAGTTCCCTTTTTTTTTAAAAAAAATGAATTAATGAAAACTACCTAGCAAGCTTTGACCTTTTTTTTTCTTTTAATTTTTTATTGCATTTCCCGGCGACAGAGGCTGAAAACACTTTTTTTTGTCCATTAATGAGATGATATCTCCCCATGGGGTTTTTCTTTTCGAGGGCATGGATGTCTTATCTCAGAGAAAGGGTTGGTATAATAGGACGGCGAAAAGGGAGTCTTCTTTTTCTTTTTCTTTTTCTTTTTCTTTTTTTTTTTGCCCCTATCTTTCTTGTACTTTTCTTTCTATGGGTTAATAGGGTTAACAGGTAGAGGTGAATGCATGCAATGAAATGACTGAATGGATGGTATGGGCATGGATGCAGTCAGTTAGTCAGTCAGTTAGCTGGATTGGTTGGTTCTTCTATTGTTTATTTTATTTTATTTCATTTGCATTTTCTCTTCTTTTCGTCTACCTACTTACCTAGGTCTAATCTACAATGAGCGACCCTAATGACGTGAAGTGAAATTATCGATTAAACAAAACTTTTTTCTTTATCGAGAGGTAAACTTGTTGATATGTCTGATAGATGATATAGTAATACAGGACTAGAACTCTATATATGTGGATATAGATAGATATACAAGGATTACAGTTACAGTATTCATGCATACGACAAGCCGGGGTATCGATAGATGTGTACCGTACATACAGACTTTATGGTGGTGATATGTCACAGCTTCGCTTTCACTCGCCATTCATTCACAAGCGCCGTCTCGCCCTCGACGCGTCGCCTCATGCTGTCGTGAATCCGCCTCTCGACGTCCTCGTCATCAAATGGGTGCACGTCGTCCAGAGGAATCTGCTTCGTCGACCGCAGCCCGTACCGGTGGACAGTCAGGTATCCCACTCCGGCCTTCCCTTTTTCTTCTTCTTCTTTCACCCGGCCGGCCACGGCGTCTCGGCAGAAATCCGCCCAGTTTTGGTAGAATCGCCTGCCCGCTTGCGTTCCGAGCATGATGAGTCCGAAACAATGCGGCATGCCCTCGAACTGGTCCACAATTACGGAACTGCCGGCTTGGTGCACCTTGCGGGCAAGGAGCAGACCCTCGTCAGTCAGACCCTCCTCACCCATTCCGATATACAATGGAGGTGCACCCTTCCAGAGCTCCTTTCGAGCAGCAAGAGGAGATACTAATGGATGCGCCACCATGTTGGCGTCCGAGTACATGTCCACGCGTGGAGGCGACCGCGGCCAGACATCGTCCGGTTGATGCGGAGGAGGCGCATAGAGAGTCTCTGGCGGCTCGTGTGGAGGAATGATGTAATCGAATTTGGCATTGTCGCGCACCGAGGGCATGGACCTGGTCAAGTCGCACCAGGGCGAACTGAGGGCCAGGCCCGCTGGCAGCTCAATAGGGATATCCTTGCCGTGGAATCGAATGCTGGGGGCTATCCGACGCAGCGTGAGGAGTGTCTGTAGGAGTGCCAGACTCAGATTGCCGCCAGCAGAGTCACCCGCAAGGACGATCTTGCCGGCAGGAACCGCGTCGTGCAGAGATCCCGGTGGTGGTGAGATGAGAGACAGATATGCCACCAGAACGTCCACCAGCGCAGCCGGGAATGGGTTCTGAGGTGCCAGGCGATATCGCACGGACAAGACAGGAGCCCCGGTCAATTTTGACAGACGCGCAACGGGGATACGGTGTGTAGCGGGATCCATCAGGCTGGGCGAGTTAGTTATGATCCCTTTGTTTTCCTGCAGATAGATTGACATACTACAGTGCACCTCCATGGATATACAGGATGACCATGTCCGACTTCGACTCCTTCCGGAGCTCCCTGTATTTTTCTTCCTCTGACAAGTTGGGCTGCGGGGCCTTCTTGTCGACACCGCTGCGATACCCCGTCCATTCTGCTTCGACGGGACGCACGGGGGGTACTTCAAACGTCTCCGCACCGGAGGTCTTCAACTCGTCGATCGCCTTGATCACTGCATCCTTGACATCGTCTTCAGGTGCCGGCAGGGTGACCTTGGACACCCACATGGGTCCCTTGATCCCCGGGTCGCGGGTCAACACCCGCTGCTGTTTGCCGACAGGCATGGAGATGTCGAGAAAGGAGCGGATAATGGCGACGGTCAGTTCCGTGCGCAGATCCTGTTTGCCAGAGACTGGAGACAGGTAGAGTCCATGCAAGACGAGAGTCTTGAGAATCAACGGAATCCTGACCAGCAGCGCCTTGAGCATGGCGACGGATTTGTTGCGGGCAGCCATGACGGCGCCGAAGAAGAGCAGAAATAAGAAATCAAAGAAAGGGACTTATGTCAATGTCATCCAGAGATGTGGGAGGAAACGGAAATGACAGAGAAAATGGAGTGTTGTATAGAGATATAGTTTTATCCATGGTTAGCAAACCACTCTAGGCGAGGTCGAGATGCCTCGGCCCAAGTCATTAACACTCCCTAGGACTGGCGTATCAATGGAGGACCCCGCTCCAGACTCTAGTCTGGATTTAATTTAATATTATTCCCCACTCTCAGCAAATCGGATTTCACGAAGATCAACGTGGAGAGCAATACGAAAAATGACGAGAGAAATTGGATTGCGAGATGGACTGGTTAATTTACAGGCTATTGCGGATTGTTCTTGTCCGCATCACGTGCAAGAAGTCTTATCGGAGTTTATCAATCAGTTGGCAGAACTCTTGATATTTGATATTATTTATCTCCGGTCGTATTGTTATTTATTTCACTTCCATATTTTTAAGAGTACTAGATATGCTGCTACAGCAAATGATGCGGTGTAGAGAAGTAAATTTCTATATCTAAGCTGTACATTGTCATGCTCACTGTAATGTACAGTACAGTACATACATGAAAGGCAGACTCTACCAACCATTGATAGACCTCCCAGACGCCGTTCGCCGTAAGAAATCAAGGGCAGTATATACAAGAAGAAAGTCAATCCTGTCGTCAAATCCTCATAACTGTAAGTGTTCTCATAATCATCGATTGGTATCAGTAGACTCGCCGGCCTGAACCCGATCGCCTTTCGGTCCTGCCCGGTGATGAAAGTTCAGAAAATGACCACGGCGAGGATCAAGAACCTCCTTATAGACGCTCTCCTCTTCCTCCTTCAGCCCATACCCCGATGGGTCTCTTCGCATCAGGAAGTCCTGCACACGAGCCTCAGTCGACTTCAACTGATCCGTCTGCTGGCGGCGTCCCGCAAGCAGTCGAGCAGATTGAGCGTTCATCTCCTGGATCCGCTGCTCGAAGGTCGTCTTGGACTGGGTTATCCACGACGCCTGGGCCACGCCCCCAAACAGCGCAAGCAAGAGGATAAACGTGACGAAGGTGCGATGCGAGACCACCTGCACCTGCTTCGGTTGATGGCGGTTATACCATCTCTCCCAATCTTCCCACGTGCCATTTGCGTAGATGGGATCCTCCGGCTTCCTGTTCCCATGCGGAGTAGTATATCGCATGGGATGTCTCCTTATCTCCGGCTGGTCCGGATGACTGAGCCATCCCGTGCCGTCTCTATCATACGCTGCTCGTTTCACCGGATCAGACAGAATCTCATGAGCGGCCACGATGAGCCGGTATCGTCGCAGCCTCACTTCCTTTGGGAGGTCCTTGCACAATGGGTGACCATTGCATGGCCGATCTGGGTGGTACAATTTGACAAGCTCGTAGAAGCGTTGCTTGGAATACGGAGCATTCCGCTCTAGTCCGAAGATGTCATAAGGGGTGAAAGAGGCGGTAGTCGGCCAGGAAAGCTCAGTCTCCGAATGATCTGAAGCCGCGGCCGATGCGTAGAGCCTGCATGGTAGATGCTGAGCAGACAATCGACGGCCTCTGCGTGCTGAAGACGAGGGGCCTTGGGCGCGTGGCCTCGGAGAGGGATTCAGCAACGGCAGTCCGCCGCAGCAGCAGAGGACAGTCTGTTTTCTGAGCATTGCCTCATGACTGTGCAAGGCAGTGCATGGAACACTGCCCGTGGTCTCCTAAAGCAAGACTGGAGAAGAAAACAGTGTGAAGACAGTGTTGCGGGGGGTCGTTGAAGCGGAGTCCTGGTCGGAGATCCGGACTTAGCCCGCCGTCACGTGCGTTGCGGCGTGTCGCTTGACAACTTCTCGTAACGCAACAATTAACAGCGAATGACTGCTGATCGAATCTATCGACCATGCCACGGTCAGACTCGGACTATCGGGATCGAAGAAGATCGACCCGTTCTCCGTCTTCAGATATCGATCGAGAACGACGAAGAAGGGACCGAGATGACGAGTACTACTCCAGCAAATATGACCGTTTGAGCTCCAAAGACGAGAGGCGCAGAAGACGCTCTTCTCGCAGCCCCGTGGACAGTGACAGAGATCGGCGAGATTATCACCGTCGCCGGGAGAGGCAACGTTCGGAAAGCGTGGATGGAAGCAGCAGGAGGCACAGAAGTCCGGACGAAGACTACGATTCTCATCGCAGACGGCACCGCGAACGCGATGACTACTACAGTGATAGAGACAGAGAACGACGGCGCAGCACATCGAGATCCCGTTCCCCCACGTCGCGACGACGTCGAAGATCGGTTGACCGACGCTCGCGCAGTCGCTCTCCCCGTGCGCCCGTGCGATCGCGGGACCCTCTGCCATCGCAAAAGGAGGCGTTCACCTCGAAGGAAGTTTCCAAGAAATCCTCTCCCCCTCCCCAAAAAGAGAAGCCCAACTTTGCCAACACCGGTCGTCTCGCGGCAGAAAGCAATGCCGTCACCGTCAATGGCAGCACCGTCGTGTTGAAGTACCATGAGCCTCCCGAGGCCCGAAAGCCCCCTCCGAAGGACGACTGGCGTCTGTATGTTTTCAAGGGGAATGACCTGCTGGAAGTGGTTCAGCTGAGCGAGCGCAGCTGCTGGCTGATCGGGCGGGAGAAACTGGTGGTGGATTTCCCGGTCGAGCACCCGAGCTGTTCCAAGCAGCACGCGGCGATACAGTTTCGCTACGTGGAGAAACGCAACGAGTTTGGCGACCGACAGGGGCGTGTTCGACCGTATCTAATCGATTTGGAAAGCGCCAACGGATCGATGGTGAACGGGGAGCTCATACCGACGGGGCGATATGTCGAGTTGCGGGACAGGGACGTGCTGAAGTTTGGACTGAGCACGAGGGAATACGTGCTTATGCTGTCGACTGATTAGGGAATTATTTAATTGAGGAGATGCCTTTCTTGACTTCGGCCGGACAAGCTATGGACATTATCTATCCGCAAGAAAGGGCAGGCCTTTGCAGCCGATACAACATGCAGTACTGTACATTGAGGTTCAAAACACAATTCACCACGAACAGATCCCGATCTGATATGCTCATCATCGTCCTCAACAACAGAGGGAAATCAACATCAAATACGCGTTTGCCATCCGGCTCATGACGATCCGCCTTTCTAAGATTTACACTGGACCTTGCCCGGCCTTCTCCTTAGGGTCTGCCGTGATCCCTTTGGCTTTTGCTTCCTCCTCCTTATACGCCTTTGTCTTATAGCCTACCGTCTCTTTGACCTTTTGCGTGGCTTTTTCTGCAGGCAGGCAAAATCAAAAACCAATTAGCGAGGCTGCAAACGAACAACAACTCCTAGTGCTATGTTCGCTTAGCTTTTAGGGGTCATACCGCCAGTTTCGATCCCCTTGATCGCTGCATTCGCCACTGTTCGGTCTGCCATCTTCGCTGTATCCTTGGTGGCTTGGATGGGACCTTTCTGGGTTCGGACGGTGGTTGAGAAACACCGGGAGTAGCAGGACGGAGCGATGCGAGTGACGCGCGTGAAGGACATGACGATATCGATCAATCAGGACTTGATAGATAATATTTGTTCTGTATAATGTCGGTACGAGATAGCCTAGCTGGTCTGCAGTTTGGTTAGCTGCAGTCAAGAAGAAAGCCGCAAATCTCGAACATTCATACCCAAGAATGACCAAATAAACAATAAATAATGAATATAAACAAAAATATCTACAGCATTTACTGTATTCAGAAAAAAAAATAAAGTATCCGTTTTATCAGGGGGGAAAAGAAAACGCCTTAATTGCCCGCAACTATGATATAATATTAATTAATTCGTACTGTGCCACTCCTCATACATAGGTAGTCCATGCAATCATGGATGGAATCGACGTCATAGCAGGATGCCAACCCCGTGACTTGGCCACGACAGCCACGCCGGACATTTATTTTACCTCTGGTATGTACATTAGATTAGGTAGGTAGGGGACTTTTAATCCAGTAAGAACTCGGATGCACTGATATTATGCACTGTGTGTCAGAATTACGCCGTTGCTCTGTCATTGATAGATACTATTATATTATTATTTAATATGACTACTCCGTGTTACTCAGCCAGTCCTGCCCACCTACTTGCCTACCTAATAAGGTACTCTACTGTACTGTACTATACTGAGAAGGGCTGCAGCAGTGTAAGGAGGTTGTTGTGACAAATTTCCTATAATAGTAATAATACGGAGTGGAGTAACTAGAGAGAGGGGATCATTCATTTGTGATGACGTCGAATGCAAGCGGAAAAGCAACCTATAATATATATCTCTATACCTCCTCACTATTATATTATTTTTTTAATTCTAATTTTAACTACGCAGTAATTACCCGCTGAACATTTAATTTATGAACGCCTGTGTTATTATCACCAATTCGCATTCTTCTGCCTTCTGTACTATTAATACATCCACGTAGAGAGAGAGGTATTATTAATCATTATGATTAATAGTATGCAGATTGCAGCATGGTGAAAGAAAAGAAAAGACAAGAAATCAAGAAATTCCACACTCATCACATATTATCAAAGAAAGAAAGAGAAAAAAAAAGAACCAGTCGAAATCCACTCTGAGAGCATCGTGCCAAAATCAAAAAAAAAAATAAAAAAATAAAAAAATAAAAAAAATAAAAAAATAAATACAAGAGGCAAGAAGTAAAAGAGACAAGACATATGGTCAAGACTCAAGAACGCCAGGCCAATTTAATGTGCTCAGCTGTGTAATGCATGCAATGCATTACCAATATCGATATGAATGTCAATGAACCAGCCGGTTTGAAATCAATCGATCGATCCACTTCTCAAGAACGCCTGTTCGCTCATTTATCGCCATTGCCCCTCCCCCCAAAAAATACAGTCAATAGTAATACCCATGCTGGCAATGATTTCCGTTTTTCCGTTTTCCGTGCAAAAAGCAAAAAAGAAAGCAAAACAAGCACCAGCACAAGCAAAAAGAGAAGAAGGGGTATCATATCGTATCGTATCGAATTTTCCGGGTTCCTTTCCTTTTCTTTTTCCCACGCCTGGTTTTTGAGAGCAAATAAAGAGTTTAAAAAAAAAGGAAAAACGCCAACGAACCGCAAACCGCAAACCGATGAACCGATGAACAGATAACCTGGATATGTACTCCGTATGTATCGATCAAAAACCTCATCTTCGCTTTAACTCCGTTGTATCTATCGTATGATCAAGTCGCCAGTCTCTCTCTGATCGAACAATTCCTGTGATGCTATGCAATGCTGTACAATGCTGTGCTATGTGGTTTGAAAGTGATTCCAAGTAGAAATGCTTGTGTTTGAATGGGAAATTCCGGTACACAACTTCGTTGTTTCCCTTTATTCATTCCGGCTTTTTTTTGTTTCTGGTCGAACCGCCTAACGCTCACGCTCACGCTCACGCTCAGGAGCAAACTGCAGACCAAGTCCTCGGTAGTCAGGGCGCGAAGGAGATATCCCTCTCCGCAGACGACCATTGTAATTCTCCTGCGGTGCGAAATACGCTTGTCCCTGGCTCGGTCCCATCATCATGGAGCCCACGTCAGGTCCTGTTGCGTATTCCATGTGAGGAAGGATAGGTCTCGACGACAATGGTGGCGCTTGATGCCTTTCCCAGTCCAGCACCCGTTGACGCGCGCCCCTAATGTCGACCTCATGCTCTCCAAAACGCATCAGCTCGGGCTCGCCGCCATAGTCGAATCTGGTCCACCCAGTCGTCGCAGAAGAAGGATCGAAATGAGCCGCGTGCGGGGTGGCAGCATGCTGATACCCGTACCCAGTCCCCGGACGCTGCAGCATAGTCGGTGAAAATATTGGCTCCGTCTGCCACGAGTCGCGCGACTGCCACGACGGATCTCGAGACATGGGCGCTGAAAGTGGCTCAGACATGTACCCCGCTGGCAACGCTGGTGGTGAGGCTCCAGGCATGAACGCAGACGGATGCGCAACCGAGCTCGGCGTCGTACGCGTCGTCCGAGCTGGCGACCTCATTCGACGCTCAGATGTCACCATAATTTTTCCTTGGAAGGTGAGATCATCGATGCCCAGTTCAGCAAGGGGCGCGTTAGCTGATAGTCTCCGACCCCGACCAGGATCCGGTAGGACGAGGGATGAAGGACGCCGTGAATGGTGCCACGACCCTGGCGCTGAACTGACGTCCCTTGCCCTAGCAGGGTGTCCTGGAACCAGACCTGGCTCGCTGCGAGTGAGCTGGTTCGGCTTGAACTCAGTGGATAGCGGCGACGGCTGGATATTACTGGAACGACTACTCAGCGACTCCCGTGAGCTCTTCGTTGAAATCCCCAGTCTGTTCACCGAGCCTCCAGAAACCGACCCTTTCTTTGATGAAGTGGCTCCAGTCGCAGGTGGAACCGCTGCCACACTGGCCCATGTCCGCTGATTCTCCTTCTGGCGCTCGGAAGACTTAGAGGACAAAGGTGGTTGCGAATTATGGACTGCCGTCAACAGTGATATCGCATCCGGGCCCTGCGTCGTCGAGCTTTTGGCAGATCCGTCAGAAGAAGCACGGCTCGAGGTGCCCTTACCCTGAACAGACGACAACTTCACCAGCGCAGGAGCCGGTCGGAACTCGCCCAGGTTGCGAATCGTTCTACGCTTGTTCTGTTTCTCCCCAGAGGGGGAGTCTTTTGATTTCCTTGTCCTGATGACAAGCTGCCAGCCCGAATCGTCGCTCGTGTGGCCGCCGCTTTGCCTAGACGACCTGGGTCTCTCTGTACTCTGGGTTGAAGACAGTGACAGTCGACGACTGGCAGCCTTGCTACTTTCCCCATCGGTTATGTATCCGTCGTCCCTCTCATCGTCTCGCTCTCGGTAAATGCGCGGGGGGAACAACTGAAGACGGACACGGTGCCGATGCGTCGGAGAGCCGATCTCCTTCGGCGATTCTACCTCTGAGGACTCGCCCTCATCCGGACTCCACGTTGAACTGTGCGACCCTCCTTCCTCGAAAGATGATGACGGATCGGACGAGGAACTGCTCGAACGATCAAAGATGGACTTCTCGTGTCGAAGTGATTCCTCTGATGCATTGGGTGACAGCTTGTCAATCTCTTTTTTGATACTCTTAATCACTTGATTAAGGGATTCCCGCGCTTCTCGAAGAAGCGGTGGACGGGTATGAAGTCTCTTCGGGTATAGGTCGACGAGCCGTTGGGCATGCGTCTCATATTCACGATAGTCTTTGACGAACCCCGAGCCCGGTAAGCGATCCATTTTAGTCTTTGCATTCTCATACGATTTGCAAAAGAGCTTTGTCGCAACAGCTAGCCATGAATCGTAGTGTCCTGACTCCTGTTTACCGGTATCGGCGCGGCCGTCGTTGCTATAAGACTCAGCCTCTTGTTCCCTCTTAATTTCTTCGTCCTTCGCCTTGAGCTCATCGCGACAGAAGCCCTGAAACACACTGTGGATTTTGATCACGTCAACGGTGCTCTGATACACGGAAGCGATTGCCTCCTGGCTGTTTTCGGTATCGAACGAATCAGACAGCTCCGGAGTTGGAGCGCTCTCGTCGTCCGACTTCTGGTCCCTTGGATATGGATCGGACACCCTCTCGATCAACCCGTATCGGATGAGCACGCCCAGGGTTGTGTCAATATCCTTCCGTTCGCCTGGGCGGCTGCTGGACAGAATCTGAACGTTGAACTCCTCCAAGGCACTTATTCCCAAACTGATCATACCAACAGGCACATTGTGGCCAAAGAAGGCCAACAGGTTAACCAGATTCATAGCCTCGAATTGCTTTCGCACATACAGATCATACATGATTCCCAGGAAGGGATCTGCCAGCTTCTGGTCCGTGAAGTGCGATTTGAAATGATATTTCTCAATCGGTTTTCCTGTCTCCTTGAGGCGGTGACCAATAGCGTGTATCGCCAGTGGCAGACCGTGATAATGCTTAACGAGCCTAGTCGCCTTGTCCAGCTGATCCTGTGTGGCCTTTTTGATGCCCAAGCTTTTGAAGAGGAGGCGACGGGCGTCATCGACTTTGAGCGGTCGCACGGTAATACAGTAAGGCTCGAAGAGGCGGGTCTTTTTGCTCAGAGTCCGATCCACCGAGGTGTATATGATGCCGCTATTCTTGCTAAAGGGCAAGAACTTTATGAAGCTGTTGATGTCATCGTCATCCTTGAAACTGAGTCCATCAAAGACCAAAAGCCAGTGCTCCCTTGACTGGAACCAATTTCGGACATCGTCAATGTACGTCAGCGAACTCATCGAGCTGAGAAGTTTCTTGAAATACCCTTCGTCAGTGAGGGCGGCTGCTTGGGCTATATCCCAAAAACACTTCTCGCATGACTCGCGAGATTTCGCATCTACCCAAAAGATCCCTCCGGGATAGTCCTTGCGGTGTTTGTGTACGTATTGCCGGGCAAGGTGCGTCTTCCCAGAGCCGGGTCCTCCACAGATCAGTACCGCCACGAGACGCTCTGCCCGCTTCTCTCTGAAAAGCCGCGCATGTAGCTCTTCGAGCTCCTTCTCCATACCAAAGAAATTCGCGTTGGGATGGAAGCCAGGTGGGACGACGAACAAGGGCACTGGCTGAACGGGCAGAGATGCTACAGTTTGGACCATTCGCTGTGGCAGGGAGTCTTGTGAAGATTTGGGGGGTGCTGGAAGGGACACCACTGAAGTGCCTACGTCGAAGAGAAAAAGTCAGTATGCATCCTGACTGCGAACGTAGATTAATTGCCTCGAAATGAACAGACGATCAATATCAACAGAATGGTGTCGATCATCACCAGACAAGCAACAAGACGGGAAAAGAGTGGAGATAAAAAAGAAGAAAAGAAAAGTAAAAGAAAAAAGAAACATCATTTTTGGGCTACAGGAATTTTGTTTTCCGAATCGGCTTCCTCGACTTCGTATGCACTCAAAGTGATTGAACTTTCAGACTCAGTAAGGAGATGCTGTGCCCTACCCAGCCTGTCCACATTATCCTCCGGTTCGGTGTCTTCTATTGTCGATGCATCATCAATCGTCGCTGTGCCAGTTAGCACTGCAGCAGGCCCGAAGAGAGGGGAATTCACGGGACTAGATAACTTACAGCCAACAATTTCCTGAGCCTTCTGCCGACTCTGGAGTTCACGGCGCTTCTTCTCTTCTTTCCACCTGCCGGCGATGAGGGCTGGCGCCTCCCGCGAATATCGCACAATGGCCTCTGCCACTGCCTCGAAACCCTGGGCACTCTCATCCTCGAACTTACACATGGTACTGTGGTCACCTTCGATTCCCATGCGCTCTACCCCTTCTAGGTCCGGGGCGGCAGATTTCTCGTCAACTATGAATTCACGGGTGCCTTTCAAGTCAACCGGCTTGGTCTCATGGAAGAAGAAAACATGAAACCTGCTGATGTTATCGTTAAATAGCCGGCTGACATTCTGAAGCGTCTCGCTGTCAGTTTTCAGGGCCTCAATCAGCTGCGGAGAGGTATCGATGAATTTCTTCGGGAACACAGCGCTGCAGATCTTCTGCAGCAACAACCCCCATTTTGCCGCTTCGGAGCCAGCGTGCGGGGTCCCCATAAAGAGAATACCGAAAGTTGATACCCAGATCGACCGGAGATGTTTTCGCTTCTCGTCCTCCACATTGTGGCAGGAGACGATGCATCGTTTTACGATGATGCCGCCTAGGGAGTGGCAGACGAAAATCAAAGGTCGTTCTAGGGCATTTCGCAGCTAGATGATGAGAATAAGTTAGTAAGTGACCCAAACTTATCTGACACATGTGCCGGCTTTTTGTGTGACTCACATTTCGGTTAGCAGTCAGATCTGCAGCCAGAGTCTCTGCATGATGATGAATCCGGTCCTTAGATGTGCCATTCATAAAGGAAGTCACATCGGCATTATAGCCGTATGTGAGTATGCGCACCCGGAGACCCTCCAGGAAAGGTGGAAGGAGATCGGCCGGCCAAAAGACACCGTTCTTGCTGGTCCATGTGTCCTTAGGATGACCGTTGAGTCCGTGGACAAAGACAATGCTATATATTCCACCATGTTAGCTCCCACGGCGTTCGGAAAGGAAGATCCAGGCAGACGTCCTATGCTGGGGGACTTACTCGACTTGGGCCGGCTTCTCTGGCGAGCTGTAGATTTCGGTCAGCCCGATGTCTCTAATCTTGCGACTCGGACCGGCCATGATGGTCTGAATCATCCAAAAACCGGATACGGACACCGGCAGACGGTCCGTGGAACGTTCCCGGGTTGCGCCCACGGTCAGAACCAGCTCCTCATAGAGGTTTCAATCGGTGTAGTGATGACTGCAGAGACAAGAAGAGATGTGAAAGAAGTTCGTTTGAGAGTTCCGGAGCGGCAACGAGGGGCGAGCGTGTGAAATACAGCTCCGGAGCAGCTGACTGCGGCAAAGTGACTCGCCTGCCTACCGGGCACGCAGCACGGTCCCGTGAGCCGGCAGGGCAAGGAAAACCACGGGCACAGAGTTACAGAACCAGCTTTGGCAGGGAGAGAGAGAGGATGAGTAATTTGAAGAAGAAGGATCAGGACAGTGAGGAAGGTGAATGAATCGTCGTCCCCTGCACCTGGACCAACCCCCTCCACACGCCCCTCAGATGCGGCAGGGCCATCATGCTCAGCCGCGCAACGGCGGCTCGGCGGGGATCAGCTTGTGCCTGAGTGCTGACCATCTGCGGCAGTGCGTGCGCCAATAATGAACAGTTGAGCATTGCTGCACACCTTGTTCATCTGCTAGCTGGAAGTTAGAAGTGTTAGAGCTGGCCTAGGAGATTAGCGGGCGGAAGATCTGGCGCATCCGAACCTTGAATAAGATCCGCCAGGCAGTAGTACCGCTGATGAATGCGGAGTACATACATTTATTTTATTTATTAAATCAACAGGTAGTCCCGATTGATAATATTATTATGTGGAATACTTGAGAACTTAGTCTTTGATGGAGGGCCTTTCCTATTCTACTGTGTAGAACACAGACTGCATACGGAGTACGTACTATCTCAATAGATCAGGACTAATCGGCCGGATGTTCTTGTTCCGCACTGTTACCCCAGAGAGGGACCAGAGGGGCCAGAGGGGCGCTCTGTGGGCCACCGTGGTCAGGCTGGTCGAGATGATTGACACAGTAGTGGATCTGCATGCGAGACATGACTGACTGACTGACATAATGGATCATGTGCAACAGCAACCAGTACGATGCACAGAGGCGTTCTGCAACAGGAGCGATTGGGTATTGCCCAGGGACTTGTGGCTAGCCTCCAGGCCCTTGATCAGGGGTCACAGGCGGCTTTTTTGGTGGCCTGGGTGAGACCTTGCAAGTTACAAGGATTTAAGTCGTCTAATAGGCAGTCAGCCCTGCAGCGCGGTGGATCCGGGGTTGCTAGCAGCGATCCATGGGTCCTGCATGATTTACCTAAATTGTGGCCAGATGGCTTCAAAAGGAAATAAACAAACTCGGGAACAATAATAGAAACCGATATGAGTGATCTGCATCCTTCTCCTTAAACGATACACAAAAATATGAAAATGACACAGTTTCCTTCCTTGGATCCGTCAGTTGCGCCCTGGTGGGTGGCCAAAAATTAAATCTACTTCGTACACACCACCAGCACGGATGACGTACTCGTCAACGCTGAGTCAAAACTAAGTTGCTCTAATTCTTCTTCTTCCCTGGATTTTCAAACCGGTAAGCGTAAAAAATGTCGCATTTCCGCCTTATTTTATTTTTTTTTCTTTTTCTCTCTCTCTTTTTTTTTGGGACAGCTGAACAGGCCTCAGGCGAGCACACGGTGGGGGCCGGTCAGATGGATACACCTGTTTACATATAGACGCCTAGCAATACAGCCCTATTGTTAATCTATCTATCTATCTGGTATGTGGCATAAGAAATGTAATGACTTGATTTCCATGAGATTCTGCGAGGAACCGTCAAATTCGCAGAATATGGCAATGCTCCTGTCCCAAACCGTCGGTAGCAATGAAACCAGACAATATCCCTCGTTGAGGAACTGACTGCATATGACCACCCTTTGATATGCTGAACGAATCGCACTGTTCGCCAAGACACACGGCTGTATCTATTTGAGCCTCTTCGTCATCTGATGGCCTAGTCGGTTCCCGTAATGGGGCAAAACCTAATTAATCCTCTGAAGAAGAAGGCCAACTGCTCAGCTTCAAGGCCCCTGAAGGTAGACAGACATCTGCTGTGGCAATATTTCTATTCATTTGCCTCGAAACACTGGTTTCCTCTTCTCCGCAAAGGCCCGCAGAGCCTCAAAGCGATCCTCGGTGTCCACCACGCCCACATACGCCTCATTTTCCGCCTCTTCGCCTCTCTCAAACTGGTTCACTGCCTGCAGTGCCTGTTTGATGGCGATAGGACCTCCCTCGCAAATGTCCAGGGCAAGCTTAATGCTCTCGCGGAGCACCTTGTCTCTCACAACGCCTTCCTGGGCCTCCTCCTCTGGCGTCACCTCGACGAGTCGGTCACAGAGCCCGATAAAGTATGACTCGGCGCCCGTGACCCTTCGCCCTGTGAGGATCAAGTCTCTGGCACGGTTCACTCCGACCACTCGAGGCAACCGGTAAGTCCCGCCAGCGCCGGGGATGATGGCCAGCCTCGTCTCGGGCAGGCCTACGATGCTTGTAGATCCAAAGACACGCAGATGCGTGCACAAGGCGAGCTCAAGGCCACCTCCTAGCGCCATCGACGAGACCGCGGAGATGGTAGGTATCGGAAGGGCTTCTAGATTGGAAAAAGTCCGTCGAAGTTTCGTCAGAAACGCGTTCGTTCTGCAGATAAAGCGCAAGTGGTCAGAAACGCCATAGACATAAACGTGGGAGTCACGCCAGATGCTAGATAATCCCGTACTCTTCTTTTGTCATCCCCTTCCTCTCCTTCAGATCTGCACCCGCACAAAACGCTGAGTCCACATTACTTGCTAGCACCAGCGCCCTCGTCGGTCCATTGCCCTTTTCCGCTGCAATCGCGTCCACGTGTCGCCCTAAGGTGTCCAGCAGTTCTCTCGAGATCGCGTTCCGGGCCTCTGGTCTGTTTAGTAGCAGGACCCTAACGTGACCAGATCCTGGAGCGGGGATCTGTTGGATGTTGATTACGCCGCCTTCCGCGCTGGTGCCAACTGTGACATTCGTGCGCACGAGCAGTGATCGGGGCAATACTGTGGACGGTTGTGGACGCGGTACCAATGCGATGAGAGAGGGAACGGAACCGGAGCGGAAGGACGAGGAGCAGAAGGCAATCCGCGGAGGCATTATGATGACAAGCTATTGTCAGAAATAGTTTTTCGGAACGATAAGTATAGAAGGATCTAAGGGAAGGTGACAGGTTGAGGTTGAACGGTAGGTTGGTCAGTCAATTGCTTGCAACGGGATCGAGCTATAGGTTGCAATATTGGCACAGAAAATGATTGTTCATTCAAGGAGAGCAATTGATCGATATGCTTTCAAATGAATATGCTGAAATGGCCGACCTGTGCAGGTGGCTATGAAGTGGATGTGGAGAAAGAAGTAGTTCACAGCTATTACTATTGCGGGGAGAAGGCCTCGGGAGTCGGCCCCGGCGACAAGGAAAGCCGACGACAGCCGCGCTGTTCCGCAGTTTGATTAACTACCTACATTAATTACAGCGACCAACTCGCTGATAGAGTCGAAATGCATTCCAAGGCGCAAACGGAATGTAGAAAGAAAAGAGAGAGAAGAATGGATGAATGGGTATCAATTAATTTGATTAGTTAAACACGGGTATATATGCTAAATAATACATATACTATACAATGACTGTGGTTAACACTTCACAGTCTACTCTTCTGCGAAAGGATGCCATGACAGATACTGCCGGACCTCTTCGTCCGTGGGCCAAGGACCCCAACCCTCCGTGCTCTCGATAATCTTGTACGCCTCTTCAACATAGGGGTCAGAGAAAGTCGGTCTAGAGTCCTGATCAACCGGGACTTCTTGCCTCTCGGCGTCTGGTCCACCCGCGGCCTTGCGCATTAAGACTTCATTCTCCCAGGAACCCTCCAGGAATACCCGGACGGCGACCAAAGTACGCCGCATCATTCTCTCTCCGTTCGTCAACTCGTCGGCCCTTTCTTTTAGGACCGGGGCGAATCGACTCATCCACTGAAGGAGATTCAACAGCCCATCATAGTCTTCAGCTGTTCCCAGCGCCCGGACAAATCCATGCAACACAGCAGGGGCTGGAACTTGGAACATAGGAGGGACAGATGACCCGGTAACAGCATCCCGGTCATCATTTCCATCCACGTCTGTGGACAATTGGGGAACTGGAAGAACGAGCCGATCAAAGTGAGCCTTGAGAAGACGCAATCCCTCATGTACCATCTCTTCGAATGTCCGAGGGACAGACACGGACAACACTCCGTTGCGTCGCAAAGCTCCCCTCACCGTATGCAAGCCTTCCTCTGCAGCGCTAGGGTCTCGAATCCCAGCAGCGACAGCGTGAGAGAATGCATTGCATAGAATCAAAAGTCCATCCATTCCGGGCTCGACGTCGATCTTTCTCATCCATCCTATTACCTCAACGACTTCATACCAGGCAAGGAACCGTTGCACATCCCGTCTCATCTTTCGATCCTGGACTGTTACTCGAGGGGAAGCGAGAGCGCGGAGCAGCGGAAGCCAGGCAGACGTATATCGCGGCTTCAACGTTCTCAGCAGCTGCACCGCATGCGCCAGGGCCCGTGGATGATGGATCTGATCATTCTCACCCAGCACATGACCGTATGAAAACAGTGTAGTCTTGGTCGAAGAGACATGGGCGTCCTGCATGACAACTGGGAAAAGATCTGCCATGCGAAGGTTATATCCAGCGATATATAGGGAGTCAAATTTCGAAAACTTGCAGAGAAATTGAATGAACGCTAGGAATAGATAATGCGGCAAGGTCCGGATAGTATTCATGGCATCTGGGTCATACCGGTCGGGCCACAACGTGCACAGTGCCCTCACCTGCTTTGTGGATAGGGTACTGCAAGACAAATAGTCCAAACCTGAGCGAAAACTCGTGCAAGACCCAAGCAACAAGGCCAGAAAACGGCCAGAGGGTCGAATACCCTGCGAAAGCATCTGCTTGAGAAGATCATCTAGCGAAGGGGGTTCACTGCGCACATATATCACATCGCGGGCCGAGGATGGTTCAGGAAACACCTCTAGTCCATCGCCCGGGAGAGAGAGGCTGACACGGTCAAAGTTCCTTTCTATTGCATGCCTCCTAAACACCAGCTTCTGTGCCATTGCATGATAGATGCGCATACAGGGAGGGAGACCCTGGTCTTGATAGGACAGAAAACACGCCCAAGCTTCGCGAACCGTCCTAGTGGCGCGTATGCGAGCTACCCAGATAGCAGGGTCGTTGGGCCTGCTTTTGGCGGATGTTGAGAGCTTGTCGGGAGAACTGGTCAAGCTTCGCGTCTGAATAGTCGGGCTCCCGTCTGTGTCCCAGCCAGCCAAGATGCTAGCAACCTCTTCCCAGACAGTGTGGGAATAGCCTGCTTCTTTCATCTGAGACATGACTTGCATCGCACGACTTCTCATTCCTTCGTTTCCTCTCTGCGAGTCAATGCCCAGTTTTTCTTCTTTCCAGGGAGGCCAAGACGCCGCCTTATAGCTGGCAGATAGCTTTTCCGCAGCCGTCTTCTTGTGGGAGAGTTGGACTGCTACAACTGCCTGATAGCCTCGCCGATTGACGGGCAGCACGGGTCGGTGAGCAGCCATTGCCTTGAGGAGTTCGAATTGTGCCCGTTGTTGAATGGAGGCGGAGACAAACGGACTATGCTTTGATGGTATGGAGAGCAACCAGAGACATGCATTAAAATAATTAGCGCGCAACCGATTCAGGCGCAAAATATGTTTAGGGGTTGCATCCTTTTCAGTAAGTGTATGAACCAAGAACGAGGCGAACGAATGTGCAATACTGAGTTGTGCCGCGGGCCACAGACAACGGGCGTGGTAGAGTAGAAGCTTGACCATGGACATAGCTGTGGGGGCAGATACTCGCGGCTGCTCTCTCTTTGATGGCGACGTGATCTCGGGCTCAGAGCCTTTTGAGATTGATTCCACGACTGAAGCTATGGTTGGAAGCGGTTGATGGTTCATAATGTGTAAAGAATAGAGAAGTAATACCCGGAAAGCCCTGACATCTAGATGCTTTCGGCGCAAGAGGAGAAGGTGAATAAAAGGCGGAATACGCTTTGTTGTGTTCTGTTCTTGCAGAGCATAATGTCTGGCCAAGACAAAAAGTCTTAGGGCCGCTTGGAACGAGTGGTTAGCCTTAAGGATCCATGCCCATGCCATTATATCCTCTGCAGAATATCCTTGCGCGGACAAAAGCTGGAGATGCCTGTCGTTGAAAACCCGTTCGACAGCTTCGTCGACCTTGGATGCATGATTCGAATCATGATCCCCCGGAAGGCGATTCCGAGAAAGAAGTGTATCAAGTGATTGTATATAATCCGCCAAAATAGTTTGAAGCGACACCCTCGACGGTCTCCTGACAGCCATCATAGAGCGATGTTTTTGACGTCGCACTGCAGTACTGTGAAGAATTTTTTGCGATAATAACCCCTCTCGATGAGTATGTCGCCGACGAGGTTGCTGATAATCGAGCATCGGATATGTTTGTTGAAGCGCAGAGATTAGATGCTCCGTCGGTGTCTGCTGTAGATCCTTTCGAATTCTTTCGTGCTGGCTCACGCTCTTCTTCAGTTCGGACGAATGACCCTCGCGACTTTGGCCATCATACGGGTCTGGTTGGCCGGTTGCCGACGTTCTCTTGAGAGATTCGGTACCGTCTCCAGCCCTCCTTGACGGACGCCGAGGTCCATTGTCGCCCAGGCCTTCCACTGCATTGTTCCGGTGAATTCTTTGAGAATGAGCGGCCGGAGAAAAGGCCTGGCTCAATGAGCACTGAGATCGCAGCTCATCCCACCAAGCATTGGAGTCAATGTCGGTTCTCACTGCCCGATGCCGTCGAATCTCATGTTGCTGGTCTTGTTCCACCCCGGTACTGCGGGCTGTCGAAGTCGATTGAGTCCGTCTGAAATGGAAGATCTGGACACCGGCGCTCTGCAAACATTTCAGGGAGTTAGGGGAGGACAAGGATGCCTAGATGAAAGAAGAACGGATTAGGAAAGACGTTTTCGGGGCTGGGAAGTTCGTATGCCAACCTGGTGCAGACGACCGCTGCTGGGGAGCAGATGGGCCCCCGTCCATGCTCGCACCCCCAAGTGGTACGAGACATTATTGAAGACCGATGACATCCATGAATTGTGGCGGAATGGTCAGGTTCACAAAGGCCCGGTGTTCTCAGCCCTGGACTAAAATGTTAATTGGAACGCGAGTCGGAGTCCAGACGGCTCGGCGACGCCTCGGTCACGTGAAGCGCGGCGTCACGGGCGGCGTCGCTAACCAGATTTGGCGCGCCGCAGAGCGAGAGCGAAACGAACCTCCTTCGCTGAGGGCCCATCCCAAGTAACCCTGCGCTCCCTTCAGGATCCGCCTCAGTCCCCGTTTTCTTTTCCATTCCTTTTTGCTCGTCTTTTCTGTCGCGCGTGGTGAGCTGGAGGCGCTTTTCCGCGTCTGCCGTGGCTGTGGCGTTGAAGGCCGTGAGGCTACGGTGCAGAAGCGTCTTGCGAATCCCGTCTTCCCCAAGCGCGCGCTGGGTCTCGCATCAGCATCCCGAGTAACTAGATTCTAGGCGGACTCTGCGACGGTATCATTTCCCCAAACTGGACGCTGACGCGCAATATCGCGCTCTGGACCGGCTGCAAAATTTTCCACTTGTCCCTCAGTGTGGATTGAGGTGAGATTGTGCTGCTGCCGTCTTCTGTCCAGGCGTGTACTGGGCTTGTCCGCCGCATCCAGCAGGGTTTCGGAATAGCGCAACTTACGAAGCATGGCCAGTGACGAGGGAGGGGAAACGGCCACCATGCCCGTCACGAACGGGGATCTCCATCCGCCTGCAGCCGACTCTTCTGCGCTGTCAACCCCTGGGAAACGGAAGCGCGTGTCCAGTCCAGAGGACAAATCTGCGCAAGACAATGTTCCGTCTACCTCCCCGGAACAAGCCAAGCAGGAGCTCGATCAAACATTACGATATCTCCTGCAGATCTTGGCCAGGTTAGCCAGACCATCCCCTTCCTTCCATGCCCGCGATTTGTTAACAAAGTCTCCAGCGACGATGAGGATATCCACCTTTTCAAATGCTCCCTCGTTCCATCCTCTCCCGCGAAGCCCCGTTCCAAGCGCGCGAAGCTTTCGGGCGACAACGATAAAACTGCCAGTATAGAGGCGCGAGTCGCCGCCGGTCGCTACAACTCGCTGCAGGAGTTTCTCGATGATGTGGAGAGGGCATCGACTGCCGTGATTGGGAAACAGCAGTCTCAGACCGTGCATCCCGACGCCAAAGATGCCGAGGACTCGATTTCGAATTTGAAAAACCGAATCATGGCGCTGAAAAAGCGCTTGAATAGTCTTCTAATTCAGGTTTCTTACAAATCCTCGGCCGTCAAAACGGAGCCATCGGATGAAGGGGCGGATTCTTCTGTGCTCCGACCTAATACCGGTACCGGTCGCGAAGATAAGAGGGTCTTGACGATTTTTGGAAACCCTTCAAATCCGAAGCAGCTGTTCTCGAGTTTGCAGCACCCGATCAAGGTACCTTTAGGCTCAGATAAGCAGCACCAGGTGGAGATTCAGCCGCCACTTCCTGAAGACAAGTTGCCAAACGGCATTACCGCGATCAAGGCTGCTCCATACAACCTTAGTATGGATGAGAAGCAAACAAAAACCTTCGGCGAAGTGTTTGCGCCTCGTCCGACCCTGCCTCAACTAGAGCCTCCACGCCGAACGAGATCCTGGGCCA
The DNA here is from genome assembly GCF_000968595.1 of Rasamsonia emersonii CBS 393.64. Classification (NCBI taxonomy): domain Eukaryota; kingdom Fungi; phylum Ascomycota; class Eurotiomycetes; order Eurotiales; family Trichocomaceae; genus Rasamsonia; species Rasamsonia emersonii. The sequence continues at coordinate 68,938 of NW_013563166.1, forward strand.
GAAATCCGTCGGCAATGTGGATAGACCATTTCGACGCCGTGACGGATCTTAAAGCTGTGCTAGGCGAGAAAAATAATTATTGTTTCGCATCCCTTCCTTCTGTCAGCTGGCTGCACTATGGCGGGGCCACCTCGTCTCCTTCATACTGGAGCCGGAAACAGAAGCAACTTGAGAACAGTGGCAAGGACCAGTCTCAACAACAGGAGACCTATTCTACAACCAACGACGATGACCCGGCTTTGCTCCAGGGTGCATATTCGTCATTCGCTCCGTCGATCGACAGCTCCAGTTCTATTGTGCAGGCGGACGCGAAGAACTTGGTCTGGTGGGCCAAGCGCGGGGCAAGGCGCTTCAAAACATTGTTGGCATTACATTATGGTGCTGGCGAGCAAGATCAGGAACCGCCACTGCCTGAACTCGATGAGGCAACCCTCGAAGAGGCTGTCAACTCATTTAATCCTGAGGAGGTCCCGGAAGAGGTTTCTCCCAAGGCAGCTGAGTCAGCTGAGTCTGAGGCCTCAGAGACAGAATCCAAAGAAGTCGATGAAATCCTGCGAGAAGTTTCGGAACTCATGGAAACGCTGAACTCTTATCGTCAAATACGCAATTTCGATACTACTCATGCAAGCGCTTTGCATCCGGACCTCAAGGACACCTCTCCCGACGCTAGTACACCATCCCCAGCTGAACGCGCTCTTTACGAGACGCTCAAGTCGAGCTTGGCAGCCATCATCGCCAACCTCCCACCATATGCCGTGGCTAAACTAAACGGAGAGCAATTAGCAGACTTGAATATCAGTCAGAAGATACTGGTTGAGAATCCAGTATACAATGGCACTATGGAAGAGGACGACTATACGATTATGCAGAAGCGGATCGCGGCTTCTACTCCAGCTAATCACGCAGCAACGCCAGCTCGAGGTTACCAGGGCTCTCCGGCATATAACCAGCGGATGTATCCTCACGCGAGGCCGCAGCAACCAGCAGCTGGCTACCAAGGCTACTACGGTGGCCGACACCCTCCCCCTTCGACTCCATATACTCCGGGCACTGCACCCCAAACTCATGCACCTCGCCCTCAAGCATCTCCATCGCAGCGTCCGAGTCACCTTCCGGGGTATTCGCAACCTGGGGGTCAGTACATGCAGCGACCGAATGGTTACAGTCCTTACCCGGGGCAACAAGGGGCGCCGCCTCCTCAAGGCTCTCCACAGCCTTATGCGCAACGACCTGGTCAGCCGGGATACCAACAGAGCCCACAATATGCTGCAGGGCGAAGTGCCTCACCACAGAAGCAGCCCGGGTATGCCACACCTCAACCACGCACGCCTTACATGAACCCGGGCACGAATAATCCACCACGATACTATCCGCCCCAGCAACAGCCGCAACAGCCTGCACACTACGGTAACTATCCGCCGGCCCAAACCCCATCTTCCTCGACACCGTATACCAACTCTGCCGCGGCGGCAAACTATCCCCGTAGTGCCACTGAACAAGCTGCACTGAAGGGCCAACAACACCAGCAGCAATCAGCAACACCCAACCCTCCTGCTTCACAGCCGCAGGCGCAGCCTCAGCAAAACAACGAGCAAAGCGCCTCCCAAGACCGGAGCGCTAGTCCAGGAAACAAGCAAAGTAGCACTCCAGTTTCGACGTGAATGACTCAGGAGCGATGATGATGATGACGATGACGATGATGAGTTGTTATCGAATTAGTTGCGGTCGCTTGCTGGCTGGCGGTAATAATTTAACAAATTACATTACAACTTATTTATTATTTACCTACCTACCTAAAGTCTGAACTTTCAGAATTGGACTGGACTGGACTGGATTGGACTGGACTAGACTACTACTGTTACCGGGCACGGCGTAGTATGTGATTGATGAAGGTTATGTGTATTAGTATGTGTACTAGACTTTGAGCTCGATCGAATATTCCTTTTTTTTTCTTTATTTCTTCTTTTGTTGTCTTGATTGACAAGAAAAACCTTCTTCACCAAGGAAAAGAAAAGATTCAGTTTCAATTCCTGTTTTGTGTGGCTTTTTATTTTTTATTTATTTGGTCAATCAATGGTCGGGCGGTCGGTTGACTGGCTGCTGGTCAGGTTTTGCTTTGCGTTGCCTTGTTTGTTTCCTTCTTTTACCTTTGCTTCTTAAGGATTTTCTTCTATCCGTTCAGGGAAGAAAGAAAGGTGGTGTGGTGTGGTGTGGTCTGAGACTGAGGTTTCTTTTCGTTTCTTTTCTTTTCTTTCTTTTCTTTTTCTTATCATAATAATTCGAACCTCTTTCTTTCCCCCTTGGGATGGGAAAGGCGCTAGCTGCCAGCTATACGGAGTACTGCGCCGGTACCATTTATTTAGATTTTAGATTATTAGAATGTGTCTACCTAACCTACCTAGGTACTATGACTATGAATGTGAACTATCTAACTGATCGGTTGATTGAATTGAATTGAATTGAATTGATGTGTTTGAATGCAAGTTCATTTCTGTGCCCGAAATACCTCCTTTCATGTCATGTCATGTCATGTACATTCTTCGCCTATCATCAAATGTTTCTTGGACTGTGGTCGTAATACTATCATAATACATGGACAAAAGCCTGGTCACTTTGAACCAACCGTAGAATATGCATGCAATGGGTTTTGCTGTCCTCTCGGGACGCATGGAGGATGAAAAAGAAAAAAAAAAGATGTCATCCAAGTAATCAATACCAGACAGAAATACTAATAGGCCAGCAGAGGCAGCAGCAGCGCAGCAGACAGAACACCAATGATGAAATACAGCAGGCTATTGTCGTGTCGTGTCGCAGAGTTTGGTGACAGTGAAATGAGGTCTCGGTTGTGATCGAGGAAACGTGCTTCGGGTTTGGCGATGGGAGAATGCTTCTGCATCCACGCACGATAGAATTCGACATCGCGGTCAGATGCTTGAGGCAAGGTTTGAAGCACTTTGCTGAAACTGCAGAGTGCGTCGTCTGTTTCATCGCAGTGGTGTCCTTGTCAGCAATCAAGAACATTTGCATATGCAAGAGAGAAGAAAGTGCTTACTGTATTGATGGGTCTTATAGGTCAGCTTCTCCAGAAGCGCCATTCGTCGAGAATGAAAGGAAGAATACGCCTGAGCCTCGGCATCCATCCGGCGTGACGCAGGTGCAGGCTTCGTCCCATCACGCTGCGCTAAGGCAATACGATGCTTCTCCTCGTATTCATCCAGCCTTTGGAGCTCCTCTTCCATCTGAGCGATTTCGTCCTGGAGATAGAGCAGAACCCGGTGGTTGACGGCCTCGAATCTTCTGTAGAGAGGGGGCAGTTTGTGATCGTCTTTAACCGATGAATCCAGTTTGGACGCCAGACACGCGTACCCAAATGACGGGCCGGGAGACATGGCAGCCTTTTTCGTTTTTCGCTTTCCAGACGGCCTCAACGACTCCGAGTCCTCCGTTGGAACCTCCGACGATGGCTGATCTCGCAATAAAGGATTCGCTCGGGAGGGAATATAATACGTTTCAGGAGCAGAATAGTCGAAGTTGTGGTCAGGAGGAGGTTCTGGGCCTCCTGCGAGGCTCTCAGTCTCATACCCTCCAGCAACATGCAGTTTCGAATGGGCAATGTGACTGTGAGCTAAGCGCAGATGTCTGGTTTCCGGCGAAGCATCCGGCAGTGTAGCTGATTCGAAATCGGTTGACGTCGAGTCTTTGGATGCCACCGAAAATGTCTGATCCGGACTGCTCGTTCTGAAGGATGAGCCTGGCTCCGAATTCAAGTCGGAAGGAAGGCACGAATGTCTGTCACCGGTAACAGAACCCAATCCTGCCCTTCGCGTAGGCGACTCCATGGCGGGGATGCGTCCGTTATCGTTTTCCTTGCTGCTGCTGGTGCTGCCGCTGCTTCCTTGGGAGGAATCGCTATCCGTCTCCTCATTGTCATCGAGAAAGTCAAAGACATTGGGTTTCGATGGCACATCCTTCTGCGGCACTTCCGTGGTCGGCTTGTTCGAGGATGTTGACTTGCGCTCAGCATCCTTGGGCGTAGCATCCTTGTGCGCAGCCTCATTTCGTACATGACTGCTTGACTGCCCCCGGGTCGTGGATTTGGCCGATTCGGAGGCCGCAGTCAAAACAGATGCTGGCCGAGAGGCATTGGAAGTTGTTGAGCCTCGCTTGGCTTTATCTGCCTTGCTGCGCCTGTTACGACCCACCGTCGGCATTGTGGAGGAGATCGACGATTTCTCCAAGCGCAGAAAAACGAAGCAATTCGATAAGGAAACCGTTCACATCGCAAGTCGAGATCACGTGGGGTTCTTCGCACTCAGAATCGACAGCTTCCAGAGATGTCGTCCGGCAGTAGAAAGAAAACTAAAAATATCTCCTTCACATTCCACTCATCGCTATATCGGATTGCTCGATAAAATGCTGCGATATTCCCACATTAGTCCCTACATTCCTTACAGTGACTATAGCCTCGATCAGCGGCCGATCTCAAACCAGGAGACCTTTCTTTGGGGTCCGTCCTTGAGGCCGGATGGTTTGCGTCCAGCGCCTGTCCAACAAGACGACTCGACAGATTGGAAACTTTCTGGCCCCGAAGCAGGAAACCATGAATGCTATATTAATGTTATGTTACGCGCTTGTCACCCACCTTGACGTCGCGGTTGATCAATGCGTCGCACGAACGCGGGACCTGGGGATGTCGCCGTTTGGGGAATTCCAACTGAAACGATTCGGGCCACGGCCCCCAACACCAGCAAGGACTTGCCTTGTAAACGTTCGCGACGCGTTATGGTCAGTTTGACCACTGGGGGGCGAGGGGCAGCCTCTGCAGGGAGAAAATACTACGGCGAAAGCCCAAGGCGCCTGCATCCTTTCTGCAGCCGAATCGGCCTCTGCCCACTGGAGACATCGAGTGGGCTGTGCTGCGTGGCTGGCCAGATATGGCTGGCATTGAGTTCAGAAGACTGCTGTGCTGGCCATCGTTCACTCGTCTGCCGGTATCCCTTACGTCCGGTTATGCTGACACCAGTAGGAGTGATTTCTATTGCAACCCGGAATACGCGATCCCCGCTTGGCAAATTGTTACGCACCGAACCCATCTTGCTGGATATGTACGGAATGACTGCGGAGTACCGGCTGCCACACTCTTAAGCATACAGCTCACCGCTAGTTATCGATAGAGTTGGGCCCATCTACTCCGTACGCTCTCGCCATCAGTGTCGGCATGACGGTTTCTAGACAGGCGAACACGCGGGACAACTGCTCTGCAACTGCAAGTCATTTGGATGGCTTGCAGCGAGTCCGGCATAGATCCGTAGGAATATTTAGCTTCGAAGACGAACTGTTTTACTATTTTTGCTGGCAACTCAGATCTCAGTTGCTGTAGAAAAATTACCCGTGACATGACAATTACGGACATGATAATCGTAGTGTGTTCCTATTGAGAAGATTGAAACACAATTATATTCAGAGTGAAAAAAATAAAAACCATTTCAATAGACCAAGAATGTCATGATCCATATTCCCCATTTTCCGGAGTCTGGAATATATCGTTAGTCTCCATCAAAATGGATTATGGAGCTTGAACCTCGCCTCTTTACCGGCGTAATACGTTACAGAGACCGCCCTGGAAAACCACGGGCGAATCGTCATCTCGCAGCAACCGATCCTCGCAAAACAGGTCGAATTAGACAACAACGGCTAGTTTTAATTAATATCTTCGACATCCCCCAACTCTCAAAGCGAGACATTGCTCCCACATGCTACGAACATGGCTCCTCCGCAACGCTGGAGTAGCTCGCCCTCGACGGTGCTTGCATCGACTACGTGAACAGCAGCTTCAGGCCTGGATTCCCGGCGGCAGTCACCTCGCATCGTTTCCCCCCATTCGCCGTTCACTCACCACCGAAGTCGCTTCGGAGCGTCGCGAAGAACGCGTCCCGCTACGGAAACAGCTCAAGGATGAGGCAAAGAGCTTGAAAGCCCAGAAGAGGCAGAACAAAGGAAATGACGAACCACAAAGACACGAGGGATGGGAATTGACCGTCGGGATCGAGATCCACGCCCAATTGAACACGGAAGCGAAGCTCTTCTCAAGTGAGTGCGGTGGCCTATGCCATCTCGACTGGAGCGACGTTTTCTAAATGATTGAGCTAGGAGCCCCGACCTCTACCAGCGATGTGCCAAACACCAACGTCGCCTTATTTGACCTGGCATTCCCAGGGAGCCAGCCGGTTGGTTGCTCTCAAAATGACGTCTTTGCCAGACTGCAGGCTCATTTCTCTTAGGAATTTCAAGTTGCGACCTTACTCCCTGCCTTGCGTGCGGCGATCGCCCTCAATTGTGAAATCCAACCCGTGAGCCGGTTCGATCGAAAGCACTACTTCTACCAGGACCAGCCGGCGGGATATCAGATCACACAATACTATGGTTCGTGCATGCGTCTGCGGTGGCCGGGTTATGAGTGAGCGATGGCGCTAACTGCATAGTGTAGAGCCCTTCGCAAAAAACGGCTATATCGATCTTTACGACTACGATGGAATTGCGCCGGAGGATGGCAAGAGAGTCCGCGTTGACATCAAGCAAATTCAGCTGGAGCAAGACACGGCGAAGTCGCAGGAGTATCCTCCTTCCATGCAGCTCCTGGATTTCAATCGGGTCTCGCATCCTCTCATCGAGATCATCACCATGCCCCAGATCCACTCCCCAGCGACGGCGGCCGCGTGTGTCAGGAAGATCCAGGCACTGTTGCAGGCTACCAGTGCTGTCACGACAGGGATGGAGTTGGGTGGCCTGCGAGCAGATGTCAACGTTTCCGTCCGTAAACGCGACGAAGGCCCTGGAGCGCACCAGTATCACGGGGTTGGAGGGCTTGGTCAGCGCACGGAAATCAAGAATCTAAGCAGCTTCAAGGCGGTCGAAGACGCGATTATAGCCGAGCGCAACCGCCAAATCGCGGTCCTCGAGAGTGGTGGAACCGTGGAGGGCGAAACGCGGGGCTGGACCATTGGCAGTACTGAGACTCGCAAACTCCGGGGCAAGGAGGGAGCAGTCGACTATCGCTACATGCCCGATCCCGATCTGGGCCCTCTCATCATCGACCCCCAGCTCGTCTCCACTCTGGGGGATACGCTCCCTGTCTTACCCGACGATCTACTGAATATGCTTATTGGCCCCACGTATGGGCTTTCCATTGAGGATGCGAAGCCGCTGCTCGAACTGGATGAGGGCTCCAGGCTCGAATACTACCAAGATGTTGTTGATGCCCTCCGTGCCCTCCAACAAGATGAGAATGAGACTCCCCAGAAATCCCTCGGCAGGGTCGCGGGGAATTGGGTTCTACATGAATTGGGAGGGCTCTTGACCAAGGCAGATCTACCATGGGATCCGGAGCGAGTGCCCGCGCAGAAACTCGCGGAGATTATCGATCAGCTCCTGCGAAAACGCATCACCGGCCCGACGGCCAAGCAGGTGCTGGCGATGGTCTTTGACGGAGACCAGCGGCCGATCCAGCAGCTGCTCGAGGAGGAGAATCTCATCCTGCGGCCGCTGTCACGAGAAGAGTACCTGGCGTTGGCCGAGGCAGCGATCAGCAAGAACCCGCAGCTGGTGGCACAGATCCGCGAGAAGAACCAGCCGGGCAAGCTGGGGTGGTTTGTCGGGCAGATGATGCGGATGGGAGAGAAAGGGCGTGTGGAAGCACAGCGGGCGGAGGAAGTACTGCGAGAGATCGTTCTGGGGCGTGGCTGAGGGATTGCCGAGGCTAGAAACGTGGTTCCTGGGGCTGCATGTTGTACAATAGTAAATAGTGGTCTTTATAGACGGCAATTTATGATACCCCTGCACACAAACACTATTTCTTGCTGTGAGACCTGGAAAAAACCAGATCCACACGGAGAAACGCGAGAATAGCCGCCCGTGGAGCAAAATTTTTCCCCTTCCACCTGCTTCGATGTGATTCGTGATGATCCAAAGGGCGGCCGGTTCAACCTGTACTTAGGGGAAACACGATGGAGATTCTGGGCGTTTGGTTACGAGTCCGGCGCGGCTGCAACGGGAAGCAGAGCACGCTCGACCGCTAAAAGCAGCTGCACCCGACCTCGCCGAGCTTCGTTATTCATTCCAACCCTTCAGAATGGACCACCCCCACGAACCGTCAGCGGCCATTTAAGGGCCTGCTGCCCGGGTTCCGTTCCCTTCGCGTCTTTGTTTTGGCGGTTGTTTGCTTTTCTGTTTTCTCCTGAGCGTTGTCTTTCTGTGGCTTCCTGCGGGGTAGCTGCTGTCTCCAGCGTTCTGCGCCAGTGGACCGTCCTCGAAACACCCGCCCAGTGCTTTATACTGTCCTTTCTATTCTAGACAATAGAGATAAGAGCAGTCTCCAGGATGACGTCTCCCTCTACGATTCACCAGCGGTTCCTTTCCAAGCCCAATGAGTTGGGTGTGGTTGCCGTCGGCTTCTCCGGCGGGCAGGTAATAAACCCCGCATTGCCTTCACTCTGTTGAGATGTCTTCTTAGACATCTGGTGATCCTTTATTGACTGATCTCTAGTGCAAACCAGGAGTGGAAGCCGCGCCCTCCGCGTTGATCGCTTCCGGTCTTCTCGACCAACTGCGCGATGATCTCGGGTATGACGTGCACTATGACAGCAAGGTCCACAACTATACGGATATTATTCCCGCGCCGGACCAGGACCCCGAATTCAGAGGGATGAAGAAACCCCGCGCCGTGAGCGCAGTCACGGAGCGTCTGAGTCAGCAGGTCTACGAACACGCCAAAGAGGGCAAGTTTGTCCTTACTCTGGGCGGCGATCATTCGATCGCGATCGGGACCATCTCAGGGACTGCCAAGGCGATCCGGGAAAGGATGGGCGGCCGCGAGCTGGCGGTGATCTGGGTCGATGCGCATGCCGATATCAACACGCCTGAGACGAGTCCTAGCGGCAATATCCATGGAATGCCGGTCGCGTTCCTCACGGGGCTGGCCAAGGAGGAGAGAAAGGACATCTTTGGCTGGCTGCAGAAGGAGCATCTGGTCAGTGTGAATAAACTGGTGTATATCGGTTTGCGGGATGTCGATCGGGGGGAGAAAAAGATTCTCCGAGAGAACGGCATCAAAGCATTCAGTATGCACGACATTGACAAGTGGGTCGACAGAGTAGTCTCCTGTCAGGCTGTGAATCCGGCTGACTGGTTGTTACAGGCATGGCATCGGGCGCGTAGTGGAGATGGCCCTCGCGCACATTGGCAACGACACTCCTATCCATCTGTCCTTCGACGTAGACGCTCTCGACCCGATGTGGGCACCGAGCACCGGCACGCCGGTCCGAGGGGGCTTGACACTGCGGGAGGGAGACTATATCGCCGAGTGTGTTCACCAGACAGGGAATCTGGTTGCGATGGACATGGTGGAGGTGAACCCCAGCCTGGAAGTGGGCGGAGCGACTGAAACGATCCGCACGGGATGCTCCCTGGTCCGCAGTGCGCTGGGAGATACCTTGCTGTAGTCGCCAGGTGGCAGTTGAGGTCACTCAGATCTGCCAGCCTTACTTGACAAGTTCGCTGATAGAGCATAACATGTGATGCGAATCATACAATTGTACGATAGTATAAATTAACTAAATCAGATTCTTATGCACGGATACATGTAGAGCATAGTCAGATCGAACTCGACGCATCTAGATCTGTAGCAGCCATATCATATTATATCATATCGTATCATATCATATCGTATTCTCTGACTCGTGCAGCAAACTGCAGATTGCAGACGCAAACGCAGATAGATACCTTATTCTCCGTACGGCGTACAGACTACTCCGTAATTACTCTACATGTAGTTTCACCATCTACCTTATCTAGTTAGGTTGGTAGGTACATGTATGTACAACGTGGCAAGCGGGGCGGTTGAATCGACTGATGTCATGAAAGTCAGCAGGTCAGGTCAGGTCAGGTCAGGTCCCACACCGCAAGTCGGGGTTTGCATCACGAAACCCGTTGCTGTGTACTTCATACGGAGTGTATGTACAGTGTGTTCTACAGGTCACATGAGTCAGTCGTTCGAAGGAGGAAGTTGAAGTTTGTTTGTTTTATTCTTTTTTTAACCTTTGTTAAGAGTACGCAGTATGGAGTACAGAGTATGTTTGTACAGGTCTAGAGTCTAGACCGGTAGTTAGCCAGGCACAGAGGATACATAATGATGTCAAGTAGCCAGGTTATATATAATATGCGGTGTGTAGATTACACAGTACAGTGTACAGTGTACGGTGTACAGTATATACTCTGTACTCCGTACGGAGGAGAATATTTATTTCATTTAATTACGACTGACTAACTACTTGAGCGAGTGCTTATTTTATTTTCATCTATCTGCTAGGCATTTCATTTCATTTGCTAATTTTTCCCCTGCCACCCTATTTTTCTATTTTCCATCTTCTTAGCAAGAACTTTCCAATGCAGAAGGTTGGATATTATGGATGTACTCCGTACGTACCGACTTAGTCTGATTGGCGGGTTCTCGCCCAACCTCACTGTTTTTTCCCAGGAACGGGCCAATCATACCCCGAGTACTAACTCCGTACTCCGTACGGAGTACACCATGCAGAAGAACAACAGGATGATGATCTGGCTGTCTGTCTCACGAGTGCAGCAGCAGCAGCACTAGGTAATTAATATACTTCGTACGGAGTAGACTGTGTGCTATTTTCTGGATCTGCTGATATATTCTGCGCTTCTGCCTTATTACTACATATCCCTGCTCTGGTACGGAGTACAGTACTCTGTACTAAGTATTCCTTCAGTATAACTCTTTTGGGCTGCTGGGCTTACGTAAACCGTGCCTGTCCCTCATCGCATTGCCTCGTGTTCGTCTCCCATTGATAGCTCCTAGGCCCAAGCCTTAGGAAGGCGGTCGACTGGTCGTCCTCTCAGCTGGCGCTGGCGCTGGCGCTGCTGCGCCAACTGCTGGCAGTACCTACTATCTAGGTCTTCGGTCAGGTGCCTTATTATCGATCATTGACAGATTCAACTGCTGCAGCGCGGCCCAAGGCAAGGCAAGGCACTACACGACACGAGACGCCCTAGACGCCCTGCTGTGGCCCCTCTATTTATCTACTTACCCCCTACATTACCTACGCCCGCAGATACATATCTATCTGGTCGATCTGTTTTAGATACATACTCGACATGGCCGCCTATCGAGAAGTTCGCCGGTACCAATGGCCGGAACTGCAGCTGAACATCTGGGTGCTGATCGTGCTTGTGGGGTCGGCCACATGCATGGGCGTTTTTGCCTGGTTCATGGCGGTGCAGTCGCAGCTGCAGCTGGGGGTGCCGTGGTATGTATCACTCAATCAGTACCGTCTGTTTAAAACGTGTTTTTTTTTAACTACGCCGTCGCTAATCTGCTCTGATAACAGGCTCTTCCCGTATATGGTCACCGTCGGCGCCCTCGGCGTCGCGTTCGTCATCCTGATCCTCGTCCTGGTTGCGCAGCGGTTCCTGATCCCCGGCATCATCATTCTCGGCAGTTTCATTCTCTTCGTCTTGTGGTTGACGGGGCTGATCGAGACGGCGCTGCAGCTGTACGGCGGCACGGCCAACGTCAACTCCAACTGCCAGAATTACGTGACGAACCAGCCGTACAAGGGGAATACGCTCGAGGCATTGGCGTGGTTGACGCAGAATACTATCTGTACGTTTTACCCAATACAGCCTGCCGCGTGTGTGTTGCTGTTTACGTGGTTATCTGGACTAACACTGTGGCATAGGCAACTGCTGGAAAGCCGCCTTTGCGTTCGAAGTGGTCAACACGACGTTTTACTTTTGGATGATGGTCATGGCGTGGCAGGTTCACCGTGATGCTTTATGACGTGAAAAAAATATCCATCTGTCTGAGACGTTTATGACCCTGACGATTATCACTGTGATATTTATCAACGAGGACTGATGATCGGCGTTTTGCGTTAATGTATGGAATATATACTGTCTACTGTATGTACATGGGATGGAGTCACGTTGCTTTCGAAGTTTCAATGATATATTGACGTATCTGTGTATACATACAGCTCGTGCTTCCTCTTCCTTTCTCCAGTTGTCTTGCAGGTTTGGATTCATGGGTATCATCGTCATCGTCATCATTGGAACACACGTTTCGTTCGATCCAAAATCCAGCATTGGATCTCTCTGCCGCCTTGAGCACTATCGCCGATCGATTCTCGAGTCGCAGCTGACGGGATCCGGATCCGGACCCTTGGTCAAGCAGAAAGCAAGGGAGAAGCAGAAACTCTTCGAAAGATGAGCAGACGCAAGTTTTGGCAAAGAGGGAGAGGGTAAAAAAAAGAGGCGTTCTCATTTTGCCTTCGTATTGCCAGTCGGATGGCACAGAAGCCATTGCGTAAAGAGTTTCACAACATAGTTATTCTTTTTCCTAAAGTCGTACAGTTTGCTGTACCGCACCACAAGATTATCGCCGTCAAAGTGGCCTTGTAGGATACGACCATGCTGCGGCCCCATGTAGGAGAAGAGCAGTACCTACACCAGGTAATTAATTATTAATTAGTGCTACTGCGAGGAAGATTTGTTAAGACTTACTGGAGTAATCAGATGGTCAACCAATGACGTGGCACTTAGGACCCCCAGGATGATTCGGATCAGAGCGAGCAATTCACCACGGAGCAGTCTATCATCTCCATCGATATTGTAAATCATGTCGCACTGGATGTGGGGTCGATCCACACTAGGAATATCACAAATCGCCATCGCCTGCCAGCTAGGTTTCTGGTCAGGAGGGACTTGGATCTCGTCAAGAGGCTTGAAATTGTAATAATCCTGGCTGCACATTCACATGAGTACAAGATCATCGAAGAACAACACATTCAGACAGGGCAAATTAACTGCTGCTTAAAAAAATAGAGACTGAATGGTGAAACATACTCATGAAAGCTTCATGGTCCCGGAGAATGTTTCTTTGCCTGTAGACTGCACTGAGACTCATATTCAGAGAGGTAGCGCCACACATCCCGTGCGCAATCGATCGGTCTCATCATGTCCATGAAAGGTCAACTCCCGGCCATGTTCAGGGAAGCTCGGAACGTCATCAGCGTCTGGACTGACAAGAAGGTCTGCTGGATATGGTTTGAAGAAACACGGTTTGAAGTCCAGCTCTCCGTTTTCTCGAAAGGACATTGGCAGCGTGCGGATCTTAAGTTGCTGGAGCTGGGCAGGCTCGAACCGGATGGTTTCGAGATTGGCGATTTGTTTCTCCAGGGCTCGCACCGCAAGGCGGCGAGCGCGGTGCTCAGGGTCTTCTTTGACATTTGCCATTTTGTTAGACAAGAGGAGCAGCTTTGGATAGGCGATGGATGGAGCGGTCAACAAGATGACCTTTATAGAAGTTGGATGTTTAGGGTTGGTTTGTTTTGGAAGGAAAGTGCCGGATCGGCGTGGCCGCGGGGGAGCTGACCCAGTCAACAATCCATACGGTGATCTCCAACTTTACAACCCAAACGACTCCTCGAAGGGACCTTCTCTCTAGTGAGATATTATCAACTGGAGGCCGCAAAAACGGAAGGAGATGTCAAATCTAGTGTCATCGTCTCTCCACTCGCGCATCACACCCATCTGACAGTGAACTGAATCAGCCCTTCGGCAGCAACAGCCTGAACCCCGACTAAAAAACCGATTCCAAAATCCACAAACATTCTTGGGGAACCTGAATCCTCCGAATCCGATTCTGAAGAGTCCATGAAGACCCCCTTTCTCGCATCAATCAGTCCCGTCCCCAAGGAACTTGAGAATCTGCTGTACCCGCCAACGAGGGATGAACAGATTGTGAATGCCGCCCTTGTTCTCTTTCTGAGTGCCCTTACAATCCATTTTCCCCTTTCCAGTGGATGGACTCTGCATAGAAGGGTATTTACTGCCAATTTTCAAACTGCATCCTTGGAGCCACGCACAGATGGATATCTTGAAGATAGACGTCTTGGAAATGTGCGCGCGCTTATCGAAGTCAAGCCGCCTTGAGAAAGAAGAAGCCGCAGAAAATACGGATGCAGGAAAGTGCACAAATGGTGGCATGGATATTGGACGATCCACAGATATCTGGGGCATCGCCCGGTCGGTATGTGTTTCTTCCCTCTGCTTATGGTTGGTCAATACAGCTAACAGAATAAATAAAAGCCGCATTCATTTATCTCAGGACCGATATGAGATATACCTGACGTTCGCCGAATACGGCGAGACGTACCTAAAGTACTTGAAAGGTAAGCTCGGTCCCAATGATCCGGTCTCGTTTCTGACCATGCATGAGTTCGGGCCATGGGATACCCAAGACCAAAGTCATATGAAGCATCTTGCAGAAATCCTCCTGGCAATCACACTGTGTGCGGATGCCGACGCGGAGTCAGCTGGACCAGGGAAATCCGGGCCACCAAAAAAGGGCGGACTCTTCTAGTGATCTTTGCGATGAGTATGTCACCAGGCAGATAGTGAGGGCTTAGAAAAAATGCAGATAACAGTGACCTGAAAGGATCATCTATACTGAAAAATGGTCATGGCAGCCAATCATCGAAAGCTAGCAATCAAGGAAATAAAGTGGTACCACATGACATGAAATCCAGGGTGATACCGAAAAGAAACGTAGATCTGCCCGCAGAGCCTGTCATCTGTCAGCAGCTATGAATTGCAGCCAAGTTAGAAGGCATACTCTGGGAAAGACGGGAACAGTAGAGCCAGAACCAAAGTCATATATTGGAAGAAAAGAAAAAGCAAAGTCTGGATCCATCATCCAGATGAAGCTCGCCTTTCCGGGAACGGCAACGATCTGGCGATACTGATAGGCGAGTCCGACGATACGATAGGCGACGATAATAGGCTTCGATCGATCTCGATCTATCTTGCAGCTAAAGATCGGCGATGCATCTTTATCTTGGACATGGCGACGGTGATTGGACAAAGGCGTTCTTGGCGTGACGACAGCGTAAACTGTAACGATTCCCCAGTAGCCAACTAACCAACTACTCAATAATACCTGCCGTAGTATTAATCAATTTCACGCGAAAGTAAAAAAAAAAGGGGGATCATGCGAAGCTTAATCGGGAGTCTTGGTTAGATGGGATGAGGGGCAGGACAAGGAAATAAATCGGCCAGCAACCCGCCTTTACGATCATAGACAATTGACCTACCTCTACGCAACCTCCATCCTTCAACAAGAAATCAAATCCCTTTCCTCCAATCTATATATCTATCTATCTATCTGTCAAGATGAGCGACAACCAGCAGCCGCAGCAGCAGGGTGGTAACCCTCCCAGCGACAACAACAGCAACAACAACAATCAGCAGGAGGACTACCTTGACAAGGGTACAGCACAACACAATGAACTCCCAAACTGCATTTGTTTTAAAAGATATCGAATAACTAACTCAGTGCTTTCCTTTTTTTATTTTGCTACAGGCCTCGACGCCCTCGAGAGGAAGTTTGGCCACGGCAAGATCGACCCCGCCAAGATGCGCGACACCAACGAGAAGATCACCGATGCGGTGCGCGAGGGGTTTGAGCAGTGGACTGGGTATGTGTATCGAGATCCCCCTCTACATTTCCAGCGATTGACTGTAATGTATGGATGAACGAACGCTAATGATGGGGTGGAATGAAAAACAGGAAACACGTTCCTAAGGAGTTGTCCAACTAAACGAAGGTCATTTATTTATTTATCGAATCGATGGATGGATGGGACTGGGTTGTATATACTACATATATACTTGCTATACTACACTATCTAGGTGTGCATGTTGTACCTACAAAAGCACAGATATTACTACGTAGTCGACTATGACGACGTTGACCAACGAACAGAATCCATAATGAACGAACAAAGCGAATAATAAATAAATAAATACCTTAATTTAATCGATCGATCGACAAAATCCAGATTGCCTAAACACATACATCCATCCATCCCATTGTCCCGAGTAGCAATGACATTCATGTCGTGAACTCCGGTAGGGGAAAAAGAAATGGAATATTAACACCAAAAACATGGCGTAGAATAATAATAATGTTCAAGGACAAACACATAGTAACCAATATAATATAATATCATATGAAAAAAAAAATCAACAAGCTGATTCTGGACAGAGAGAAAAAAAAACATCAGATAGATACCTCCACAAGGTGAACTCCAACAAAAACCTCTTTAACAAGAGATTACAAGACAACTCATACAAACGCCTTCGCTATGCAGAGCTAGTATGCAATCATAGAAGCGAGGGACTGCAGCGACGCAGCGACAGAATACAAAACTCGACGCGACGAGGTCACCCATTTTCCTCTGCAACCTCCTCCTCTGCCGCCGAGTTATAGTTGCCATCCTCAAACGCTGCCAGCATCTCTCTCTCGAGCGCGTCATCGTCGTCGTCCGGGTCCTCGGGATAACCGTCGCCACCGTCGCGCTCACGATCGCCGCTGGTGTCCGGTATCCCTTCGTCCTCGTCACCTTCACCCTCGACAGGCCCCTCCTCGGCAGTGGCCACTTCCTTCAGACCACTCGTCCGCTCGCGCGAGAGTTTGATGCGCTGTGACAGTCGTGATCCCAGAGCTTCGTCTTCCTCCCGCTGCTCGTCGCCATCTTCACCTTCGCGCTTCCTCTTCTTGGACGCTGACGACTCGCTGCCCAGGAATACATCGCTGTCACCCTCGCCATTGTCGTCGAACTCGCTGTCACTCTCGGCATCACTGCCCAAGAATTCCCGGAGTTCATCGTGCACGGCCTTCTGCTGCTCCGCATCGTACCCGATCGGTGAGTGCGCCGTCATCCCCGACGACTTGAGGATCTCCTCATCGGCTTCTTCAAGTTCGTCAGTGTCAATCTTGTCCTCCGAAGCTGCATCCTCACCTTCGTCGTCGGTGAACGACACGCCTGTGTCTTCTTCTGATGACGAAAGCCAGGAGCTTTCAGCTTCGGCGGCATTCTTCGACCCCGGCGAACTTCCCAGAATCGGGTCCCCTCGGTCCTCTGGATGTACCGGCACCAAATACGGCTCTTCATCCAGATGTTTCCACTGAGTCAGAGAATCCAGGAGCCATTGAGTGGTGACGATCTTGATTTTTGGATATCTCGTCGCTTCCCGAACCTTGGCCGTTCGGTTTCGACCCGCCACCAGGTGCGTCGTCTTCGACCCGATCTTGGTTGAGATGACGGCTCCAAAACTCTTGGCCCAGAGAGAGATGTCAGCATTTTGCGTGTCAGTCCCCAACGGAAGCACCCCGGAAAACACCAAGTTGACCCCATCGAGGACTTCCCGCTTGATTTGCGGCATTATGGTCTTAATATCGGGAACTAGCTTCAGGTCAATATCTTTATCCTTGGGCAGAGCCTTGTCACCTTTGAGCGCAGCGACCCTGCCTCCCAACGCCTGACTGCGTCTCCGATCGTACTCCTCGAAGAATTTCTGGTGTACTCTCTCCAAACGCTCTTGCAATGCGTACAGTTCAGTGTCGTGGTCCTCAAGCAGGTGATGGCGATGCCGGCCCACTTCCTGGGACTCATCCATGCTGGATGATGTCTCGCTGTCAGCACCCCCTTGCGACTCTGCTGCCTCCTCTTCCGCATCCAGTTCCTTTGTTCTGGAGAAGCGGCCGATCCTCTACTTGCTGCAGGATGGTCTCTTCTTGCTGCACAGCCTGCTCCTGAAGCAACCTCGGATTGTCACCACCGCCCATGGTTACCAGCTGTTCCAAGGCGGAGACTTCTGTTTCCGTGTCATTATTGCTCGCAATTGATCCATTGACACGGCGCTCCGCCGCTGTTGCTTGCGTCTGCTGCTGCTCCTTCTCACGCTTCCCTTTGATCGAACCGGTCCCCGGCGTCAGCTCCGGCTTCTTTGGCAGAAAGCTGGAGTTGATATCGCCAATGCCAACGAAGAAGTCATACGGAGAGACCTTGATTAAGTTCGGATTCCATCTCCACACGTCTCCACGGTCGTCAATGATGACCACCATCTTGGTGTCCACAGGGAACAGACGTTGGAGGTTCTTGGCAGTGAGACTCCCGCTTTCGTCGCGACTGAGAATCCGGTCTCCAAAAAGCTTCCGGTCCGGATCGATGATATTTGCAATATTCTGCGCATACGCCCTCGTTCCCATGGTGTAGATATGTAGCTCATAAAGCTTAGATATGTTCTGCAAGAACTCTTCCAGCCCTGGCCGAAGCTTGATGTAGTACCAGCAGCCACGCATGCCGGGGCCGTCGTCCGTAAGTTGAAAGCAGCGAACGTCCTTCACGGCTTCGTGGTTCGGATTATCCTTGTCCTCTTTCCATTCACCGACCGTTGGATCAACAGTAGCATGGATGATTGTCTGGTCTAGATCGACCACGAGGGAGAGGCGCCTAGACGCAAGCAGGCGGCGCTTTGCATCCTCCTCGACTCGTGTGGCTTCTCTTTCACTGACCGTGAGGGCCGTGTTATCGTGGACCATCTGAATGGGAGCACGCATTGAATCCATGACATCTGTATTGTAGGTCGCACTATGACGTACGCGCAAGAATGGTTAGTGAAGCAGGAACCTGGCACACACCGGTTGACAAAGCTTACGTAGTCATGTCTTGCCCACACTCTGCACACATCCCTCCGAACTGGATCTCGTGGGCGCATGGCTCTTCGATCTCGACAACCGTGACACTATTCAACATCGACGATCAGCCATCGATCCTTCATTGTCTTGTGTTGATAAGACGTCACTTACGGCTCTTCAATGACATCGCCCTTCGTGATCTTCCATTCTATAACCTCGCCATCGACGGTCGATTCGAATTTGGTCGGATATTGCCTCCGAACTTCAATTTTGTTGCCGAGGCCATCACCCTCGGTCACGGTGGTCTCGTAGACATACCAGAACAGGGCCTCATTTCGCTCGACCTTATCCCCCGGACGCTTGAGCAGCGACGTCACGGTGATAGGGTAATGAAGGGTGGGTGGCAGTCGTAAAAGCATGCTCCGTTGCCTCCCGTCTCAGACCGGTTCCTTCTCTCTCTCCCTCTCTTCTCCCCAGTTCCAAAGACAACCCTTTTCCCAGGTCAGAGTATTGATCAACGAGCAGTGCGAATTTAGTGGGCCATTGCCCGATGCCGCGTTGCGAAGTGCAGTTTGGTCAATCGCGTTATGGGTAAACAAGGCAGCGCAACCAGCTGAATGATGACGATCGAGAATCGCCACTGGGAATCGCAGGCTCAACGCGTTCTACCGGCAGGAGATACGCAATGCGCGCACGTCCAAACGAGGATAAAGAACGGGACTAAGGATGCTTGCTGAAGGTGGGCAAAAGCGAGAAAAGTGGCTTGTCTGCGATGGGAGGCGCGTGCGCGTGCCTACAGAACGGTTGCGGGGCGGAAGTACTCCGACGCAGGAAGCTTCTCCGATGACTCAGGTCGGGGAAGGTAGGACAGAAGTATTGGACAATACAGACTGTCGAGCACGATAGACACGGCGTGGTGGTAAATACGCTGATGGGCGGGACAATAATGGCCAAGAAAAAGCAAACAAAATGGCGGTACTGGGTGTGGAGCAGGATGGTTGTTGAAGCTGAGAATAGAATGCGGTGGGCGGCAGAAACTAACTGGTTAGGCGGAGCACTGACCGACAGGGAAGAGCCAAGCTCAACCGAAGATCTGGAACTTTGGGCTTCGTCGCGCTAAAGTAGCAGAAAGGCCCCGACGCTGGCGACCGGGCGGAGACCTTGAGTGAGCTCACCTCGCGTGGCAGAGTCTTCCAGTGACACAATGCTTGCCGTGAGTTAATATTAAAATAACTGCCGCCAGCCTATTACCATCTCCTGATCCGCAGCCCACAAAGAGCCTCCTGCCTGGCTGTTCTTTGTTGATTGTGGTATTCCGCTCGTTTCCGCCACCACCGAACCAAGCAGACGGACTCGCTACTGCTACATGTAATACGACATACGCCTATCAAGGAACATGGAAGCTGTCCTGCTTAGTCATATCTCCACCCTCAAGCTGCCGCGGGTTGCAAGAGACGTAGCAGACAAAGAACGATACGCGACATTTCACCGCGCGGGGAACAGATTATATATAGATATATAGATGCATTGTTCAGCGAATCAGCTCCATAGTTACTCTACATACTAGACCTCTCATCACAGAAAGACAGGCGGAAAAGAAAACAAGGTTCAACACAAAGCTAGGAGATCCATCCCGCGCGCATCACAATCTGTCACCTATGTCCAGAGACAAGATAGACTGTCCATATCGCATTCTCGATTGTTATCAACGTAAAAGCAGGGAAGTCAAAAGGCTCTGCAAACGCCCCCACAGAGGGGAAAGGTCGTAACAACGCCCCGTCCGACAACCACAGGGAAACTTTGATAGCAGCTCCCTTTCAAAGCTGTCCCCCCGGTCAGCACCTACGGCACGTCAACCACCCTCTCATCTCTTCAATGATTCAGTCCCGACGACGGGCCGCGAGACCGTGATAGCCTGTCGTCTATTTGGCCTTGGCGAGGCCGACGGCACCGTTGCCCAGGTCATAGACGCTGTACCATCTCCGGAGGAAAGCATCGCCCAGAATGGCCAGGGGCCCCACGGGCTCGGGGAAGTCCATGCCCATGAAGGCGCTAATGCAGGAACCCTGGACTTCGAGAATGTAGTCATACGCGCTAATGGTGAAGTTGTGGCCAGTCAGAGTCACGGTGAGGTCGGGCAGAGAGTCGCGCTTCGCGCAGTCGACAGTGTACTGGCCGTTCCACGACTTCGAAGCACCAATCTCCTTGTTGCTGAATGCCAGTCAGAAATGACCATTGTAGGGATTTCTGGAAAGGACATTTTGACTTACAGAAGCTCGGCAAGAGTAGAAGGCAGGGCAATCAGGGAAGTGCCAGTGTCGAGGATGGCGCCAGTGTCATCAAGCTCAGCCACACTGTCACCAAATGCGATAGCATCAAAGTCTACCTCCCAGTAGGCCTTACGACGGAGAGGAATTTTGACGAGGTCGCCAGTGTAGTGCTTCTCGTCGACACCACCAAAGGTAGCCTCCGAATCGTCGCCCTCCTTGTTGGTGTCGCCGAGATAGAAAGCAAACACAGGCTCATCGAGCAGCTTCTGGTTCAGCATGTTGTAGAAAGGGGGAACAATCCTGTTGACCGAGATGGTGTCAAAGCCCAGACCCAAGATGCCGTCGAAACGGCCAAAGGCGAAAGCCAGACCGGGCTCGCTCGTCGCCTCAGCAAAGTCCTGTTCTTTGATCGTGAGATCTCCAATCCGGACGGTATCCTGAGAAACGAAGCCCGACAGGCTGCCCGATCCGTAGCGGATGCTGAATTCCGAGCCGTTCTTCTTGTAGGTGGAAGACGCGGACGAATCATACTTGTTGTGCAGGTAGCAGGCGATGGAACCACACTCAGACGATGGCACCCACAAGTTGGAACTGCCAGTATCAAGGACTACCTTGAAGGATTGCGGAGGGGTGCCGATGGTGATTTCCGAGAAGTCTGTCGAGAGACGTTAGCGTCTTTACTGGCTGACATGACGAACGCACTGGGAGCAAGATCCTACGTACATTGGGCGTTCAGGAAGTTGTCGACCAACACATCATGGCCGGCGTCCGGCTTGATGGAGGTATCTTGAAACAGGTCCTCATTCCCAGATGGCCGGACGCCCAGGTACTTCTGGCCTAGGGAGCGCATGTGATCGTCGATGCTGCGTTTCTCCTATACATCGAATTAGTGATCCTCCTTGTCGAACGACGCAGAAGATGGCAACTCACAAACTGCTCCGACAGAGGCACCTTGTCGAGCTTGAGCCTGTGCACCTTGGCGGTGGCCGAGCCCAGCAGCGCAGCGGCTGCGAGCATCGAAAGGGTCCTCATGGTGAACACGCCGACCGGATCACCCAGGCAGGGTCACTGAAGCAGAATGACAGAAATGGGGAAAACAACGAACGATCGTGGGAGTGATGACGATGATGATGATGATGGTTGTTGATGGATGATGGGAGGGAGAATAAGGATGGGAAGGGAGATAGCTGGGGTAGATAGCTGGTGACGATGATACGGTCGGTTGCTGGTGCAAGGCGGGTCGGGCCCGAGGCAGCCACGACCTGCTACTGGGCGGAGATGCTGGACGGGGCCGGGCAGGCGCATTGGATCACCGGAACCGGGGCTCGTGACTTGGCCGGATGAGCGCTGTGACAGACAACGCACAGTGGCCACCCAGGCCCTTCCCTTGCTAGCAACCCAATGGTCTATCCTAGGGAGGCGCTACCAAGGCATCTAGTCATCTAGTGCCGGTTGGCCTACTCCGTATGGACAGCAGAGGCTGGGCACCAGACTGGGGTTGGTCCAGCTTGGCAGAGGAAGCCTATCGGCGCGGCGATAAGCCCATTGCAAACGGCCCACAGCTATGACGAATAGCCCGGAGGTACGCTGGTGCCTGCACGACGCTCTGGAGGTGTACGCTACCAGCTGCTATTATTCCTCTGCGGTCTGCATGCTACAAGAATACGGAGTATTCTAGGTTTAGACTAGAGAATATGAACTGCGGATGTTGGTAGACCGTCTAGGAACAGGCAATACTCATGAATCCATTATAGCAGGTAGATTCTATGTGGTGTACAACTCCATAGATCATGTGCCTACACCTACAGCGACATCCTCTTCCACCTGACAGGTCCTGCATGCCATCTGCAGACCATCTTCTTCATCGGTAGAAATCGAACCTGTTGCGCACGTGATGTCAGCAGGGGGAATGCTTGTCGTGTTGCAAAGGGAGGTAAAGGGGAAACGAACTTATCGGCTTCCTGGGCAGTCTTGACTTGACTAGCATATGCGTCCTCCAGATCCGACTGGATGATGTGGTAGCGGTTCTTGCGGACGGCACGCAGACCAGCCTCCTGCATGATGGCCGCGATGACCGCACCCGAGAGAGGCTCGTTTCGCACAATCAGCGAGTCGAGGTCGACCTCGGGCGACAGCGACATCTTGGATGCGATGGTGGTGAAGATCAATCGGCGCTCCCGTCGGTCACGGAGCGAGGGGAACTCGATCTTCCGGTCGAGACGGCCAGGCCGCAGCAGGGCGGGATCCAGCGTGTCGGCCCGGTTGGTGGCCATGATCACCTTGACGTTGCTTCCCTGGTCGAAACCGTCCATCTGGTTGAGCAGCTCCAGAAGGATACGCTGCACTTCACGGTCCGCGCCCGTCTGGGCATCAAAGCGCTTTGTGGCAATGGCGTCGATCTCGTCGATGAAGATGATGGCTGGCGCGTTCTCCCGTGCCATCCGGAACACATCTCGGACCATCCGGGGGCCTTCTCCCAGATATTTCTGGACAAACTCGGAGCCAACAACGCGGATAAAATTGGCAGTGGTGCTGTTGGCGACAGCCTTGACGAGCATAGTTTTTCCTGTACCCGGGGGCCCATACAGCAAAACGCCGCGCGGAGGGTCGATACCTAGAAGTCATGTCAGACGGAAAAAGTGTATATAAAACATCTACGATGCAATTTAACATACCGATCTGCTGGTACAGGTCGGCATGCGTTAAAGGAAGCTCAACCGCCTCTCGGATTTCCTGTTTCTGCATATCCAATCCGCCAACATCAGCGTAGGTAACATCAGGCTTTTCATGCGCGCCTAGCATGGCGATTGATGAGTCTGCCTCTGGTGGAAGGATATCAACCAGAGCGTTGGAGTGACGATGCAGGGCGACGGAGGAATTAGGCTTCAGCTTCTCGCGATCGAGCGTAGAGAGAATCCGAACGACATAATTGGAGCCCGTTGAAGACTGTACGATACCAGTACTATAGAAATTAAAGGGAAGATTAGCACTAATCACCGCATGTTAATTTGGGCGACGGAAGCGTACTTCTGATCTATAGCCTCCATAAACTGCCCTATCACCAGCGGTACGCTCTGTATCCGCTTTATTTCTTCTTGTGCTCGAACCAGTTCCCTTTTCAAGCTCCTGTGACCAGGTATCAGTAACGAAACAGCTAGCTTCAACTACTCTGGTCATACCTCTGTTCATCTTTGATGTATTCTTCCTGCAGACGGATGTATCTGACACTCGAGTCAGCGACCCACGTCCTCATCCGTAACCAGCGTACACATACTCAAGCTGCCTCTGCAATCTTTTCAGAGTCGCATAGTCATCACCGCTATCGTTCGCAGATCCCTCGAGGGCATCGATGGCCGAAATCGTGTCCGTTGGAGCTGGTCGCTTGTGAGGCGCCACGCCATTCGCCGGGTTCTCAACGGCAGCGTCAGCCATGACTGACGGGGTTTACGAAAGAACGAGGAGATAGAGCAAAGACGCTGGGTAGATAGAATCAAATATTCTGGAAGAGAAAAACTAGGGAGAGAATGAGAGGGCTGAGACGGGTTATCGTTGATCTCGGTGCTCTGAAGCTTTTGCCAGGAGCTGTCTTGGACGTTAACACCCGACGCCCAAGCATCCGACCTTGTCACGTGACATAAACGCGAAGTTCTTGTTTGCCTGACAGCTTAGCCAGGCATCAAGGCAGTAACAAAACCGCCTGGCAGAGGACGTTGGGATTACTCCAAAAGAGCGCCCAATTCCTTCGAAGCAAGTGATACTGCTTCGACAGTGCTGTCATCAGACACTCGTTGGAAACAGATGTACATTCGCCGTTTCGAGAGTCGTTGGTCGTGCTTCTCTACCTGGCGTAGTAGTTGGATCCACATTTCCTCTGATGAGCATCCTTCCTACGGGGTAATTACTGCTCCATCACTTCATATCAGGGTACCATTTCTCTGGTGGCTGAACCGCTCTGAAGCTAGGCTTCAAAACGGCATTTGATTTGAGACGAAACAGATTCACACCGAATCTAGTGTCAAACGTGTGACGTGAAAAGCAGACGAGGTAAAGGAAAGGGCAGTAAGTGTTCCAATAATAGAACGCATGAGGCAATTCCCAAGTCCCGTGCTCGTCAGGTCTACCGCTTCGAGTCCTTAAAAGCCTGGATTCGGCTCAAGCATCAATATACTAGATACCAGTCTGGTGATTCGCAGCTGGCTGATTACTGCACATAGCACAGGGCACAAATACAAAGTACGGAGGATTTAATACAGGAACTACGGAGTAGTGATGTACAGATTGCCAATGACTACAGCCGTCGGCCCATCGTGATTCGAGACTTCCAACCGAACTAATTAAGATCACTGCAGATCCAGCGTTGGCCCACTCCCCTTCTCGGGCATAACTGATGTTCGCAGCGCAGCTGAACCTATTAATAATCGTACTACTATTGCACCATGTGCGAATAATGGTTCAGCCCGGAAACTCAAGCCACGGCGAAGTTTGAGTCGGTTTGAGCCGGGCCTGAACGGGATTCCGTACGATAGCAGATGTCAAGGCTCAAGACGGCGGGTTGGGTCGGACTCCACAGGAGGATAAGAATCCCGTGGGAGTCCAATCGGTTGCCGCGGCGGAGCATATCAGGACGTGGCAGGTGGGACAAGGACAAAGACAGTGACGGAGTGCTTGTTCTTTTGGCCAGGGCTGGTAACGGGTTCCGTTGCGCTGGGGGCTTTAATTAGTACTTTATGATCAGTGATACTAGCAGATGGCCGTGAACGGAGCGAGCGGGGAGATAATATATAGCCAAGCAGGCCCCTGCCTTGTAGAAATTCCTGTAGTCCTCATTGTCGTCCTCCTACGGCCCCTACGCGTCTGCCCCTTCTCCTGATCCTCGTATACCCTGAACTTCTTCTTGTTCGAGCATCTCCAGACCGAGATGGGTCGATCTGTGGGCACTATTGCTGCTGTGGACCGAGAGGTTCAGGGCAGCCATATCCAGATCCGCTAGCAAAAGAGCCTCTGGTAGACAGCACCGATGTTGACCATCTGTGCAATATGGATAACAGATGCCAATGAGGCCTCTGCTGCCTTCTGTTGCCTTTCTCCAGAGCGGCCAGAGGCTCTGTTACGCCGCCTGGATGGGTGAGTTGTGTCCCAGAGGGCTCGTGACGATCCATGCAAAAGCGGCACTGGGAATATGCATCTTGACGCAACAGGCCATCTGGATCCTGGGCCGCATCTGCTGCTCACTCACTGTTCTTGTGCTGGAAGAGGAATCCAGAGGCTGCCTCCAGAGGTCCAGAGGAGCGTGAGCGCCATTCAGCGTATTTGTGCCCGTTTTTGCAGCAGCAGAGCGTGCTGGGTGGTGGTGCGGGCGTCCAGGCGGCAAGCAGGCGATTCCCAGGCCGGGCTAGGGCGCAGCCACCCGCTGGAACAGGCCCCTGGCCGCGAAATCTCTGCTGCGATCATGCAGCGCCGGTCTTCCACTGCACCGATCGCTGCTCAGTCTTGGTCCCTCTCTTTGAGTACTGCTTTCCCGTGAAACCAACCCGCCCTGTTGTCCAGCCCTGAGCCTCCTGCTTGCAACTGGCTTTGCCACAGCGGCCTTTCCATTTGCTGATCTTCCGCGTTCCCTCTTCTCTCCGGGTTCTGGAATTCGCTTCCCTTCCCAGGCCTGACGCCTTATCCTCTCCACGGCTGTCCCATTCCTGCGCCTCCACTTCTTGTCCCCGAAAGGGTCCTGTGGTGCTTGCCCTTTCTCTGTTCAAGGTAGGCTGGCCTTTTCGGCCCTTCCCCTGATCCCTCGATGTCTTTTGGCACAGCCTGGGCCGGATTTTGCCTTCCCAAGCCTGGTTGCATGACCACACTTGCCACGCACTGGCCTCCCTCTCCCATTCCTCAGCACAACACACAACACCCTACGCGCTGCACACCCAGTCCCGTCCACAGCTGCTGTTTTGCCCTTCCGCATGGCTCATTTTTATTTGTCCCTTACAGCTTGCGTTGCCGTATGCTGATAGAATAGCCTCTGCGACACCGTGCCTGGCAGTTGCTCACCCTCTTTCCACGGCCGCAGCCTCTGCCCTCCTGTGCTGCGCGTGGCCGGCCTCGCCCGCGGCAGTCCCGTGACCTGGCCCTCCCATCTCTTGTGCTCTCACACCGCTACTGCTATTTTCGGAACCCCGATCAACCTCTTCGTCCGCTCGCATTACGGCACTCTAGTCAGCCAACCTTGTCGGTATGTACCTGTCTTTTTCCTTGCCGTCTCTCCTGCTTTGCAGAGTCTTGATTCCCCTCGCGTCATGTAGACAGGAGTCTTGCGCTGCGACACCTGCCGCTTGATCCTGCCGCGTGTCGCAAGTCGCGACTCTGCTCCAACCAGTGCCCTACACAACACCACCCTGACGCGTCTAGAACTTTTTTTGGACGTGACCTTATTTCCCTTATGCATGCAAGATAGATGAAACTCGCCTTTACCATGCTTCTACTGGAGTGACGCGCGGGTGGTGGATCGCCGCGCCCTAGTTGATTGATGGTTTGCTAATCTCTTCTCTTGCAGATGGGTTGGTCGCTCCACACGACATGAATGCCTGGCTGTCCGACGCCTCGAGCATACCAAACCATGACAATGGTGCCTTCAATGCTACCATCGATCCCTCGATGGCCTTTCTCCAGCCTTCTCCTTCGCCCCAGGACCCCAACCAGTTTCAGCGCATGTTCAACAACGGCGTCCCACGCAACGTCTCTCCTGGTTTTTACAATCCTAACCAGGTAATACCGTCCAAAAGGCCTCGACCAGAAGATGGTATGTCCATGTCACCACGACAGGCGCCCGGCGGATTGCCGGTTTCGCGATCGCAGACGCCTCACCAGGTACCCTTTCCAGGTTTCCAAGGACCGGCCAACGGAACGCCTCAGTACGCTCATCATCCGAATCCGTACCAGCACCTCCAGCAAGGAGGTTCTGTGAATACGACTCAATCCCCCGTTGTACAAGACTTCGACCAGCATGGCGTGCAGAGAATGCAAACGGCTTCTCCGAGCCCCTTTTCCACGGCTGGACCTCCTGTTGGATCTCAGATGTCAGCGTCGCAGTCAGATCAAGGAAGCAGGGTGAACACGCCCCAGAGTAGCTCGTTCATGCCTGGACAGCCATTCCCTCAGGGCATGGCACCGCAATTCTCTCCGTCTCCGGCGATGTCTTCGGCTGCTACACCGGCATCGATGCAGGCCCATTTCAATAACATGCCGCAAGCCTATTCCTCCCAGGCCATGGCCGCGCAGCAACAACGCTTATATCAAATGCAATTGCAGAACCAGGCGCGGCAAATGCAGGCAAACAATCCGGGGATGGCAGGGCGTCCTGCTAGCGGTGGGATGAATCCTATGGCCAACCCTCAAATGGCAGCACTCAGGCAAATGCAGCAGAACATGGCGCAGCAGAATATATCAAGACCTGGAAATCCTGAGGCATTCATGAGATCACTCCAGAAATTTATGATGTCACGCAATCTACCTTTGGATACCAATCCTATAGTCTGCGGGCGACCGATTAATCTGGTGCAACTTTATGCCACAGTTATCAAGTTGGGCGGATCAAAGAAGGTCACCGCTGCGAATATGTGGCCCGCGATTGCTCAACAGCTCCAGTTTCCACCCATGCAGTTCCCAACAGCGGCACAGGAGATCCGGGATCACTATCAGAGGAACTTGGCCGCCTACGAGCAAGCCTTTTTGAGCTCCCAAAAACAACTGGCGGAACATCTACAACAACAGAATGCGTCGCAACGGCAACCCGGGGATATGAGCGGAATGTCGTTCCAGCAATCGCCCGTCAAGCCTGGACCAAGTTTTGACCAACACTCCCAGCAATTTACATCTTTTCCCCACGCCGGTGCGCCAGTGCAAAACAATTCCCAGCAGAATGCCACCAACGGATTTATGACTCCACAACAAGCGAGACCTCAAAGCAAGCAGCAACAGAATCCTCAGCAGCAGCCACCGCCGCCTCCACAACCTCAACAAAATCAACATAGGCCTAGTATTTCTCGCCAGTCTCAGCCACCGGTCTCGGCTCCTGATCCGTCAGTGTCGGCGCACGCGGCTCCATCGGTGCAGTCCGGCAAGCCCTCTGTTTCAACGCCGGGTAAGGCTTCGGTTGGTCCAGAACAACCGTCCAATCAGTCCTTGTCGCATCACATTGAGGACCCCTTCAAGCCCATGGTACTCCCCGAGAGTAATCGACACGGGCCAATTGTAGTGGACGAAGTTTACCAGCTCGGAGAAGACATCTCGAGACTAAAGCCCAATGTGCCCTCCTTCCCCGAACTCGGTGTGATCGACATCCATGCCCTGACGATGAGCATCAAATCTGGTCTCCATGCCGAGATGCGCATGGCTTTAGATACCTTGACGACAGTCTCCGCCGAACCCGCAATTCAGATTTCTCTCGAAAATTGTGACGACCTGGTAGACACGCTGGTGGAATGCGCTGAGGATCAACTCGAACTGTTGGCTGAGAATGCGGCGGAAGTTTCCGATGTCATGGTGTTGCCCTCCTATGAGGAACTTCTGCGCGCTTGTCGTCTCGAGATGTCATCTCTTGTCGACATCCCTGAATTTGGCAGCCTTGACTATGAACTCGATCGGGCGGTGGAAAGGCTCCTTTGTATCACCTCCATCATCAGAAATTTCTCATTCACGGAATCAAATTTTGCAATATTGGCCACACCTACAGTCGTCAAGCTCTTCTCCACCATAATCCGATATCTGGGAACGCGAAACATGCTGTTGCGGACGAATCGAAATGTCCTGGACTTCATGAAGGATACTGTGACATATCTCAGCAATATCGCGCATACGGTGCATCTGCCGGGAAGGGAAGAAGCCCTCTGTCTGTTACATTTCCTTTTGTCTTTTGCGCCATTGCCGGCACCCAGCCTTGGTCCGGATGGAGTGATGTTCGCGCCGTACAATCCGACCCTTCACAAATATACTCCCACAGCAGTCGACTCTTTAGCCAAGCTTCTGGCTAGAGATGAGCCCAATCGGATGTACTACAAGGCCATATTTGCCGGTGAGGGCTCGGGATCCCAGCATGAGCTTCTAACCCGTGCCTTCGGACTGGCAATCTGTGGTATTCCGGACCAGCCTCGGAAATCGCTTGGCTTAGCGGACGTGCGCAAGGTGTTTCTCATGCAGGGACTCTTGGCTGCTGAAATTTTAACCGGTCTGGCTGACGGTGCGGTGGCCCGAGCATGGCTTGAGTCGACTGATGGATTTGCAGTCCATCTTCTTAGGCTATGTTGTATACTGAGTACAGATCGCGGCTCTCCCGCCAATCATCGCCAACAGTCTGCAAGGGGCCAGGCTGATGAAGCTCTTGCATATAGTTCAATCATCAATCGAGGCCTGAGCATTCTCCGTCGATTGGTTGAAAAATCCAAACAAGAGGACGGGACATCCCGCTTTCCACCGGGTGTACTTCCTAAAAGAGAAAGCTTACTGGGGGCCTTATTGACACCCAATCTGGACCCAGGCGTTGTGAAACAGCTAATTGCGTATGCTGGACTTGGGGATTAAACGAGGCAAAGTTACAGGCATGAACAATACAGGAAGTGTCTTTTTTTTCCTTCTTTGATACCTCCTTTGACCTTTCGAAATGTACGTTTACTTTCCAAGATATGCTTTCTAGTGCTTGTGAGATGACTTCTGCTACGTGCCCAGATACCGCCTTTGTTTTCCCCTGTACAATTCACGGATTCTCCGACTTTTGCATGATGTCATTCCGTATCTGTCTAGTTCAAAAAATCAGGCACATGGCGTCGACAAATTTACTCTTTTTTTTCTTGTCCGCGTATAATGTATTTTTTCATTTCTATTTGTTTTGGGGGGACAAGCGAAATTCTGGGATTCAGGAAAACTGGGTGATGGCGAACTTTTGAACGGTAGCAAGAATTCAAACAGAAAACATATTCGTTAAGGGAACTAGTATAAGGCCTTATGTATGTATGTAAGTGTAAAATTGGTGTTGATTCTCATGTCATTTGATTCGTTTGTTCTTTAAACAAAAAAAAATACTAGAGCATGAGATACGTATCTCCATGATAACGAAAAGCAGAGAGAAGAGGAAGTGTTGTAACCTGGTAATTGCATTTCAAGATTCATCTCATGAGCTCGATTTACCTACTACATGGATAAGACAAGCCCAACCCGGGTTCAGCTAGGAGGTACACGGCAAGGAGAATCGTGATACAGATAAGCAAGCAAAGAAGAGATAAAAAACAGAACATGTGCGGCACAGAACAATCAGTATCAAAAATGAGGACAGGAGATGCATGATGCAATACCCTCAGAAAACAAATAGGAAAAAAAAACCCCTTGCAAAACCATAACGAGGATAGAAAAAGGAAAAAGGGGAGAACAAAACAAATAAACAAGTAGTGGACTTCCTTGTCCCCCTTTTTCCCACTATGTACTCTGTTTTGTTTTTCACCATTGTTTGTCCTTTTTTTTCTTCGGCTCTTCAGTCATTCGGCTCATGACGTGGTCTCTGGTGCAGATCACAGTTTCTTCTTCAATGGGGGGTAACCCGGGTGGGCAATATTCACCGACATAAGACTATCTCATGGCCGGGAAACCCGGGGAGGAGAGGAAAGAAAAGGGAGAGAGGTCTGTTTAGTTTAGAAGTTTCGTTCGAGAAGGAATTTCTGAATCTCTGGTTTCCTCCAGCCCTGTGGAATGAAACTTCTCGTTAGCAACTATGGTTTTGGAAGGATACAGTGCTTTTTATTTTTTGCAAAAGGTCGCATGCAAAAAAGCTCGGATGTCTATCGAGGACAAAGCCGTACCTTGACAATGATGTGCCCATTTAGTCGATTGACTGTTACATCAGGGCTCTTCTTAGCGCCAGGTTCGCCAGATTCAAGGCCCAATGCCCTTGCCAGGTCAGTCCTTAAAGCTTCCACGTCTCCTTCCGTCTTCTGAATCTTGGTCAGCTGCTTGGTGCCACCAGCCTTGGTGACCAAGTACACAGGGAGCTGGTTTGAAGGCGTGCGGCGGACAAAATAAGGGAGATTGGTCAATTGCAGAGGAGGAGCCTGTGTCTGGTTTGATTGAGCGTTCGCTTGGCCGTTTGAGGACTTGTTTGTCGTCTGAGCTGTCGTCTGAGCTGTCGCCTGGGACTTGCGGGAGAGTTTCGCTAGGAAAGTACGGGATTGCTGGTAACAGGGAAACGATCTGGCAGAAGATACTCGACAAGCCAATTGAAGTACGTTTTCTGTAGCTTGTCAGCAAAAGATTTCTCTCTGTAGCTGCGTCCTAAAAGCACGGATGCTAGCGGGTGCAAGGACGGACATCACTTACGAGATTGTGCATGTCTGGTCGGCGAACAGATCATAGAGAACGCCCTAATTGATCCCATAGAAGAGGAGAATGGCGATGCAGAGACGGGCAAGAGCTGCTGTCGAATGGCTGACGACATCGACGAAGACGCAGCCATCGTGAGAACCTCGACGGAGAATTTCTCCAATCACCCCCCAAACAGTTCGACTGCCCCGATGACCACACCAAACGTATCGACGGATGGCACTTCGAAGCACCTGGACTGCCGACTAGAACGTGCCTCTTGTCCGACAGAGCCGCGGGTCGGAGATCAGGCTCTTGGTCTGCTGCTCGTCGATGAATTAGGTTCAAGAGGTTTCTGTACGCGGAGTTTTTGCCGCTCCGGAACCACGCGACAGCCCGCCTAGTGCGGATCGGGACTAGCGCGGGTGCTCTCTTTCCCACTCGCATTTTCGGCAGGCAAAAGTGTCGCACACTGACCAGAAAGGCAGAGAGAGACCTCCCCTCGTTCCCTGCACCCTCCACCTCTGCCCCTCGAACCGTCTGCCTTCTCGCTGCATCCTGCCATCTTGTCGCCATGGCAGACAAAGCCCCTCCGTCGGCAGAGACGCTGCTCAAGGGCGCCGCCGCCCACCCTCCCAGGTCAGCGGAGGACATCGCAAAGGAATACGATCTGCTGCCCAAGTTGATCCCCTACCTCGACCGCCATCTTGTCTTCCCTCTGCTCGAGTTTGTCAGCGGCCAGGATGACGACAACATGGAGATTACTCGCGCCAAATACGAGCTTCTCAAGCATACCAACATGACCGACTATGTTGCGAACTTGTGGCAGGAGATCAACAACTCCGATACCATCCCCGAAGAATTCGTCAAGAAGAGGGAGGAGGTTCTTGCAAAGCTGCAGCAATATCAGGAAGAGAGCGAGAAGATTACGTCGCTTCTGCAGGATGACGCCGTTGTGGCCAACCTCCGCAGCGACAAGGTCGCCAACTTGAAGTTCCTCGAAGAGCAGCATGGCGTTACGATCGACATGGTGAATACCCTGTTCGAATACGGCCGATTCCAGTACAGCTGTGGTAGCTACGCGAACGCTGCAGAGTTGCTCTATCAATTCCGTGTCTTGTCGACGGATAACGACAAGGTCTCCTCCGCCACGTGGGGCAAGTTCGCGTCTGAGATCTTGACCACCAGCTGGGAGGCCGCCATGGAAGAGCTCCATAAAGTGAAGGATTCGATTGAAACCCGTCTCTTCAACAATCCTCTGGCCCAGTTGCAGCACAGAACCTGGCTGATCCACTGGTCTCTTTTCCCTCTATTCAACCATGAACCCGCCCGCGACGTCTTGACCGATCTCTTCTTCTCTCCCGCTTACATCAACACCATCCAGACCAACTGCCCGTGGATCCTGCGGTATCTGGCGGCCGCCGTCATTACGAACCGCAGCCGTGCGCACAAGAACACCAGTCTCTACCAGAAGCAGCTCAAGGATCTGATCCGAGTGGTGCGACAAGAGGACTACGAATACTCCGACCCGATCACCGACTTTGTCAAGGCCCTTTATGTCGACTTTGACTTCGAAGAGGCCCAGAAGAAGTTGAGCGAGGCCGAGGAGGTTCTACGCAGCGACTTTTTCCTTGTTTCCGCGGCAGACGCTTTCGTGGAGTCGGCAAGACATCTCATCTCTGAGAGCTATTGCAAGATTCACCAGCGGATCGATATCAAGTATGTTACCAAAGCTATGTCTCCGAGGTCGTTATAAACTAATCCTATTACTAGGGATCTGTCCACCCGTCTGGGTCTGAACCAAGACGAGGGCGAAAAATGGATCGTCAACCTCATCCGGGACACTCGAGTTGATGCCAAGATCGACTACAAGGAGGGAACCGTGATCATGAACCACCCTCCGCAGTCTGTGTACCAGCAGGTGATTGAGAAGACCAAGGGAGCCTTTTTCAGGACTCAAGTGTTGAGGTGTGTAGTCTTTTCTTCCGCTTTCATTCTAAAACAAACTGACTCGTGATTTAGTGCGGCTGTTGCCAAATAGATATGATGGCACGCGCGGGATGTGCCGTCTTTCTTTCCTCGTTCGATCCTGGTCATTTTAATTATCACCCTTAAAGTGCGGGCTTCCTGGCATAAGGCTGGCGTTCAGGCGGTCCACCTTTTTCTCTTTGTAACTTTTTTTTCTTTTTTTTCTCACATCCTCTTTCCGCCTCCATTCGAAGATTTATACCTTCGAGCGTGGCGGTTTATAACGTTTTTTTAGGAAGCTCAAAAGTCGGTTTCCGCACTGGCCTAGGTATTGAAGATATGACGGTGAAGCGAAAACCCTGTGGGTTTGGAATAAAAATATCATGTGATGGATGTATGTGGTTATGAAACGAGATAGTTTAGTCTATAGAGCCGGTATGAAGAAAAGGAAGGCTTTTTGATTGTGTCTTTGTCGTATAAGTCTCTGGATACGGTTATGAACTCTTTCTCTTTACACCATTGACCACTTGAGAATGTGAGACGGGCCGTATATCAACTGTGGATGTTCTACAGACTGGCTTGCCTTGACGGTTTGGAATCGGTTATCATTTGTTGTCGCCAGTCAACTCGGAGGATACAGAAAAAGTCGACCAAGACACAACCTCATTTATGTGGCAGCAGTTTTTTTTTTGCTCTTCAACAAAGCTCTGTTCTGCACAGGGGCAAGGGTGGCGTACTGGCGTGTTGTCACTGGCCATCTCTGGCTTTGGAATTGCTCGAAAATCAGTTGACGAGATCGGGGAGAGATACCACAGCGCGATTATTCTCTTCTCAGATGGAGGATAAGATTGGTTGATTGCAAGGAGAGAAGAAATGGGAGGGAATGTGAAGAGTTTTTAAAAGAAAGAGAGAGACGAGAAAGATTGACTATCCTGGAGGATATCGAGCAATCGGACCTCCACCTATCGCACCATCACAAAAGAGAAGAGTTGTGAAGAGAACACCGAAATAAAGCGACGTATTGCTTTTCTCTCTGTGTTCTTTTGCTGCTGCGGACCCCGGTCGAAGGATGATGCTGTTGAACAGATTGTCGACAGCAGCTCGACGAATTCGGTCGAATTCGACTCGTCGTTTCCTGGGGGCCGCGGTACTGTGATCCCGGCAAAATAACAAGAGAGCTTGTCCTTCGTTAGATGACATATCAAAAGGAAAGGAAAAGGAGAGAGAGACAGAGAAAGAGGTAAGAAGACCACAGGATCAACAGAGATCCTGCATAGCACACAACCAAGCATCTACACTCCTTGACCTCATCGTCACCTGTTTCTGCGGGTATCGTATTGCGCAGGACGTCTTCGAGGACGCTGGTTGACTGGGATTATCTCATTAATATATGGCTCTGATGACTGCCTAGAAGTACCGTCACCACAGGCGCGGCTGCTCATTCTGGCAGCTTCTTGCCGTTCGTATTCTCGAGACATGACTGCCAAGTCGTTGATTTGCTCCTGTCCACGAAGAATCAGTTTCTGTTGTTCAGCTGACCCTGGAAGCCACATACGCGCGTCAGGGGTGCTCCATGAATCAGATATCCGTCTCGCCCCTTTTGAGAATTGATAGTTAGGGCTTATCCCGCGACGAGGATACAGAGGCTTTTTTTCAGTATTTTTACCTGATATGTATATGGTCTGGCTGTGGCGTCTGGGCCAAGAAAGTATTGGATATGACCAAGAACGATATGTCGTGAAAGACCGTATCCTGGGAGCCAATATTGTTGAACTTGCGACATTGCTTCAGCCGCAGCGCAAACCCAGGAGACAAGAGAAATCACGACAACAAGCACGAGACGGAAAGAAGCACCGAACGGAAGACAATACTATCGAATTGTTTGCCATATAAGTATGTATACAGACAGAGTGGTTGATGGTGATGTTGAGATTGTTTATAGATCGAGCATGGGCTGACTAGCCGTTTATGTACCGCGGGACCTGGCCGTTCCAGATCACAATGCAAGTGATGAACTTGAGACGGTTACAAACATTGGATTCGAACCATAACGATCTGATCTAGGCGCCCCCCTTCTCATGCTCATCCATGTCACTCGCCACCGCTATCTTCAATTCTCAGCCATTGACCTCACCGGTATCGGGGGCGGGCAGGCAAGTGGTCTGGAGGGGCACTCCTGCCGCCTCACTTTCAAACGCAACCACTGAAGCAACCACTGAAAAAAAAGTGAGGCTTCGTGCCTACTGCTGCTGCAACTCAAGCCGTGGGGCCCCTTGTGCCCGCCCCGGAGATTCTCACAGCCTATTCTTGCCTTCCTCCGCGATGAACCTGCGGCGCCAGCTTGGTCCTGCACCCAGTGAATGTCGTGGCCCCATGGAGCGAGTGTTGCCTTGGGTCTCGAACTCTTTCTAGTCAACCTTGCAGAAAGGTATGTACAGTACATCTTAGTGAGTCCGACTTGTGCACAGGAGTCCCAATTGAGCTTGTCTTGTGTTGATTCTGCAAACTGCTTGTTTTATGCTCCAGGACGCCTTGGGGAGTCGGTGACAATGATGCGCAGAGCTGAACCTGTCTCATTTTTGTGAAATCTGTATTGCCTATGTGATCTTTTTATCCGGACAAAACTGACATGTACAGAGTAAATTATTATCGAGTGCACCCAAGCAATGCCGTTAAAAGCGGTCAAGAGAGGCCTCGAGCTGTTAGCAATGTGTTACGCAGAATCCACGTGGAACCTCGAGACCTAGAGGGACAGATATGATCACAAAAGAATGGTTGTCTAAGCTAATTTCTTCAAGATCCCCCTCACCTTTGCATAACCTTGGCCAATGGGCAAACTACGTATCTCAGGATTACGATATAATACGACATAACGTTCCGAGAAGCATGATGGATGGTTGATGCTAACACAAACGATCAGCCAGCCGGGCGTATTCCTATTTGGACCGAAATAATTGATCTCACGTCAGACTTCATTTCCCAAGGATACTCCGTCCACCTACAGGCTGCTGAACGGAGTGCTGAAAGCTTCAGCTTTGGACGCCCTTTCCAGAATGTTCGTTCCGGCTCGGGAAGATAATTTACCGAAAAAATATTTGCGACATCTCGTTTTTTCCCGTTGCATTTTTGCCTTCATCCGTCCAAGAAGGACGAGTGCCTGTATCCACATGCCTTACTCTGGTGGCAAGTGAGGCGCCTGATCAGGTAAGCATCCCTAAAATGGTGACTGATCTACGGTGAGGCGCAACAAGTCCAAAAATAGCCGTCTTCACCATCAACATCTCTTTGGACGAGGGCAAATTTGAAACTGGAAGGCAGGAAAAGGCGCTCGATGATCGAGAACACATAACGTTGTACCGGTGGGCAACATGTTGACCACCTGAGCAAAGCACCAGGAATGACGAGGGTAACGTCTCGAATAGAATTCACGAACTCATGCGGC